>NC_047122.1:2236415-2274940 GCF_902500255.1 Thalassophryne amazonica
AGGGCCTGTCCAATTTCCAGGGCCTTAGTACTCCATTCCTTCGTGTTAGCATTTTTTCCAATCCAGTTTTTCACCAGTCCAATAGCCCTTTCCACAACTCCATTTGCTTGTGGGGTGTATGGGGGCGAGTAAATTCTCATTACTCCATTTTTCTGGCACCACTGGTCGACCTGAGCGTTACGGAAATGTGTTCCATTATCCATTCTCAGCTCCTTAGGTATCCCCAGATTTGAACACACTTGATCCAACATGCTGATCACACTGCTGCCGTTGGCTTTTCTCACAGGCTCAACAGTCACATAGCCTGACATAGAGTCCACAAGCACCAACAGATACTTCTCTCCTTTCTTACCGGTCACCCCCAACATCCATGCATACTGATCCCCATGGAACAGTACTCTTTATGGTGAAACCATCCACCCTTTGTCCTCTTCGTCCTGCATTGTATCGACCACATACTTCACAGTCTTTGAGAACTCAGCAAACTTGGTTTCTCGGAATCCAAAGTTGCAGCTTCTCCAGCTCCTTCCGTGTGGGAATGGTGCCTGCATGGCCAAGCGCTTCATGTACGGCCAGCACCACTTCTTTCACGGACTCTTTTGAAACTACCCTTCCCTTGGGTGTCTGTTCCCACTTCTCGATCCCGACAACGACGACTTTTCTCAGCTGCACATAGCGGTCCACTGCTTCGTTCCCGCTCCAATGTGCTCCTTCTTTTACATGGGCCTTCTGATGTACCACATCTAAGTCCATTGTTAGCCTCAACTCGGCTATTTTCCTCCACAAATCCATATGAGCTACAGGCTTCCCCTTAGCTCCCTCGAATCCATTTTCTTCCCAAATGGATAAGTCCTCTTTCAGGGCTTGTGTGCAGTAATGACTGTCTGTAACCACTTTAGCCCTTTTTACTTTCCTCTTGTTTAACTCCAAGAGTCCTTCCAGTATTGCTGTAACTTCTCCAGCTTGGGCACTCCCTGGCGTTTGACCTTTTCGATGATATTTCTCCTTATCTTGATACTTCAGAATATAGCCCCAATAAGCTATATTGTCTGTACCCTTCTTCGACCCATCAGTGTACATAGTCCAGTCATATGGCTGCATAGGGAGTTGCCTCTCCTTCTGTAACTTTTTTGTCGCTGACTGTTTTGGCCCAATTTCCAGCTCAGGGTCTAGCAGGATGTCCTCCTACCTTCCCCATCTGGCATTTGTGGCTTTAGTACTCTCAATAGTTCCTTTTCTTAGGAACCGGTGGACTTGGCTTTGAGTGATAACTTTTATCCCCTGTCCTTGTGCAAGTTCTTTAACGCACTCCAGTATCTAGCCAGGACTGCCAGTTCTTTTTCTTCCGGTGGATATTTTCTCTCAATCGAAGACAGAGTATAGCTCCACAATGTTACCATACCCCCTCCTTCATTGCTCACTTTTACCACCGAATCCTCTTCTTCACAACTTATTTCAGCTAGTAGACGTGTAGTCAGACTACGCGGCTCCAGCCTAACTGCGTCTTGAATGGCTTTCTTTAGCTTTTCCAAGCAATCCTGATCTGTAGCTGTCCAAATCCATTGCTTTTGTTCTTGTCCATTAGGTTTCTTCTTGAGACGAGTATAAAGGGGCTTTGCGTATTTCTGATAGTGTGGAACGTGATCTCTCACATAGTTTCACAATCCCAGTATTTTCTGTAGGTCATTCTCAGATTGAGGTGGTTTAATCTGACTCAATTTTTCTCGGTATACTTCTGAGAGTCCCAGGTCTGATGATACCTGGAATCCCAAATAGTTAACCTTGAATTGTCCAAACTGACATTTCTTCAGGTTGAGTTTTAATCCAGCTTCTGTGAGCTTCTGTATTACCTTTTGCAGCCGCATTAGGTGTTCATTTTCATCATCATCTGCGATAAACACATCATCGATGTAGACTGTTACTCTCAGATCTTTTAATATTTCCATTACTGCTGCTTGGAACACATTTGGTGAATTTCTGTATCCCTGCGGGAGTCGTTGCCACACATAACTTTTCCCCTTATGTGTGAATGCTGTTTTCCCTTGTGACTGTTTCGCTAATCGCAGGGAAAAGAATCCATTTGCCAGATCAATGCATGATTTGTATTTCTTAATTTGGAGCGTTTTCAGTGCTCCTTGGGGATTTATCAAACTTGCTCTATTGGCTATTGTTCGTCGATTGAGAGCCTTGAAGTTGATTACTGGTCTCCAGTCTCCTCCTGCCGACTCTGGCTTCTTAACTGCTTGGATGGGGCTGTTAGTGATCGGATTCAATTCCACTCGAATGATCCCCAAAGCTTCCAATTCTTTTACTATTTTATCCATTTCCTCAACCGCTCCAGGGTTCAAGGGATATTGTCGCACCGGTGGATGTACTCCTCCTTCGATGACATGAATGTGTTTAGCCCCCAAATCTCCACAATCATTTTTAAATCGTGCTACTTTAGCTTTGGAGATAATTTCCCTCAATTTTTCTTTCCCTGTTTCAGAGAAATCACTTTCTTCAATCTTTTCTTCTGTGACAGCCGGTACATCCACTTCTTTGTACCAGCTTACCGGACTCTTTCCAATTGGAGTCATATCCATTCGTACAACTCTTGCTTGTAATTTTTTCACTCATCGTCTTATTAGAGTTCGAAGACTTTTGGGCCGATGCAATTCTCTCAAATCCTTGACTGTTATCAAATTAAAGGGGCCTTTTAACCAAACTATCCTTTTCCATATTCCAAATGGTGTTCTCTCTGTTGCCCCATTTGCATACTGGATCAATAGGTATCCTATGGTAACAAGGTTTCTGCGGGTCATGGATACCTCTGCTCCCGTGTCCACCAGGTACGGTTCTCCATCCACATCAGTGTAGATATTGTCCCCTTCCCAGTAGGCATGGTCTAGCGTGACCCGCGCCTCCGAAGCCATTACTTCTTCTGCCCTCCAGCCGCCGCTGTAGCTTGGCGGACTTCCTGGAGGGCTTTCCTTTGTTCTGGAGTTAATTTGTCGTACTCCTCTTTAGGGAGATAGCCACCACTATGATGTGCAGGTGTAGGTCGCGATTGTGGTGGTGGAGGTGGTGGACCTCTCGGCCGAGAGCTCCATTGTGCAGCTGGAGGCCTTTGATTATTCCTCTGTGGTGTTTGATGTGACTGAGGAGGTGGTGGTTTAGACACTGAATTTCTTTTCTCCACTCCCACCGGTTTTTGTCCTGATCTCGGTGTGCTCTCCTTCTTCCTCTTTTCTTCATAGAACTGCTGCTCCAGATCCCAGCTCTTTACCACCGCATCCATTTGTGGGACTGTAGTGCCGTCTGTGGGCATTTTCACAAAGGTTATCTCCCCTCTTCTTCCTTTAGTGACCTCTCTCAGTGCCCTAACATAGCGTTGTGGCAAAATCGTCTGTTTCAGCCCATGCCAAACTTGAACCAATGTTTGACCTTTGTCTAGAATAGAATTTAAAATTCTTCTTCTTACTTATAAGGTTTTGAATAATCAGGTCCCATCTTATCTTAGGGACCTCGTAGTACCATATCACCCCAATAGAGCGCTTCGCTCTCAGACTGCAGGCTTACTTGTAATCCCTAGGGTTTGTAAGAGTAGAATGGGAGGCAGAGCCTTCAGCTTTCAGGCTCCTCTCCTGTGGAATCAGCTCCCAATTCAGATCAGGGAGACAGACACCCTCTCTACTTTTAAGATTAGGCTTAAAACTTTCCTTTTTGCTAAAGCTTATAGTTAGGGCTGGATCAGGTGACCCTGAACCATCCCTTAGTTATGCTGCTATAGACTTAGACTGCTGGGGGGTTCCCATGATGCACTGTTTCTTTCTCTTTTTGCTCTGTATGCACCACTCTGCATTTAATCATTAGTGATCGATCTCTGCTCCCCTCCGCAGCATGTCTTTTTCCTGGTTCTCTCCCTCAGCCCCAACCAGTCCCAGCAGAAGACTGCCCCTCCCTGAGCCTGGTTCTGCTGGAGGTTTCTTCCTGTTAAAAGGGAGTTTTTCCTTCCCACTGTAGCCAAGTGCTTGCTCACAGGGGGTCATTTTGACCGTTGGGGTTTTACATAATTATTGTATGGCCTTGCCTTACAATATAAAGCACCTTGGGGCAACTGTTTGTTGTGATTTGGCGCTATATAAAAAAAAAATTGATTGAAATTGATAGTCCAGCTTTAGCTCGAGCAATATGGGAATCTTTATCGTTGGGATCTTCCAACACTAACCTGGCATAATGGTTTCGTGCTGGTTCACCCCGACTGATGGGTTGACTGGTAACTTGGGCTAGCCACATAGATTTACCCTCTTCACTGTTCGAAGCTCTGTCAATAAGGGGCCACACTTCTTTCAAATAGTCCTTTAGGTCTTCATTTGGTTCTTTCTCTCTCACCAACGTCTTTAATTTCTTGAATTCACTGAATTCCCTGCCATCTGCTTGAATTTCAGCTTGAATTGCTGGCAGACTTTGTTCTCTAGATCCAGCAGGAAAGTTCTGATTTGGGAGGCTTGCTTGTAATCCTGACGATGGTGGAATTGTTTCTCCCTCATCATCCAGATTTTCTTCATTGGTTTCTCTCAACACTTGCCGTGACCAGCGTAAAGCTGCTGTTTTTAGTTTTCTCAACATCACATCATGGGCAACGCCTAAATAGGCGACTCTGAAATTATTTGTTAACTCTTTACAGGCAGTCAGTGTAGGATAGAAGGGCCACATTAGTATATTAGCCCACTCTCCAACAGTAGCTGTTACCTCGAGAGTTTTCTTTTCATCTTGTCGCTCTATCCACTCTTCTGGGATGTCATACCCAGTTTGTCCAACTTCTGGAGCATAGGTTTGTCGCTTATCTCGGGTCTCCACTTTTCTCACTTGTCGCCATGGGAATGGGCTGCATCACTAACGGGGGACTAATTGCCACTCCACTTGCTCCAACTGCACCCTTCTTTGGACCTGTTCTATTTGGTCCTAGGTTCACCGCTTCAAGTGCCCTTCTCACTCGATCTTGCTCCTGCTCATTGCTAGTGACCACCACTATTTCTCTCAATGATCCCCATACTCCTGGGGTACGCATGTGTAGGTTCACGGCTGCCATGGCAACCTTTTCTGCCTCTTCCCATGTCATATGTCCAGATCGTAATCCGTCCACACATATCACTACCCGCCGATGTTGGCGTTCTTTGGCCAAATCTATAGCTGTTCCCAGAGTTTTCAACATTTTCTCTGTGTATTCGATTGAATTTTCTCTCCCTGGGTAGCTTTCAAAGGGCACATGTATGAGTGCATGATAATCCATTCGTGGTGCGCTTGTTATCACCATCGATTTTCCGTCCAGACTTCTCCCCTTTATGTTCTTAAGCTCCTCTTGGTATTCTTTGCCTGCCCGCTCCTTGAGCTTTGCTCGGAATTTTCGGTTGGCAATTTTCAGTCTGTGATTTGTGAAGACAATGAGACTATCTCCATCTATATCCCAAGGACTGCCAAAATAATGATATGCCCTTCTTCCATCTTGGGTCACCATTTTTTTGGTTCCTTCGGGCATAGGGTTCAAGTCCTCCATGTAGTCAGATTCATTGTATACATGGTGGGTTTTTGCTTTAGATTTTCTAAAGATTTCCTGCGAGCGCCCTTCCTCTTTAATATGGTAACTCGGTCCGGCAACACATTCTTCAGCTTTGAGCTGTCCCAAGCTTCTGGGCCCACATTCCGGCGATTGATGGAATATCTGTCCAGACACTCCTTGAAGACTTTTTCGTCTTTTTTCCTGCTCAACCAGGCATTCTGTCTGTTTTTTAACTGTTGAGGTTGTTCCTCTCACACTTCCTAGGGGCAAATTTTGCCACACCGGGTCAAAGCTTGTGTGGAGCTGGTCCAGGCTTTTATATTCTTGACCATTTCTCCCAGAATTAAGACCTCCCGGGGATATCAATTCATCTCCACTTCCCTCTGGCTTGTTTTCCTCATCACTTTGTTCAGGTTCGGCTTGGAAATCTATCTTGCCCTCGTCTTCATTGTCGAAGATCTGACTTCCATTCATATCTTCCATTATAGGATATTGTTCCTTAAGCATTATTCCTAACCCCTTTAGCTGTTCTGCCATGGACTTAAGCTCAGCATACACGGACGCTGATTTTGCTTTAACATCTACCAGGACCGTCTCTACTCCCAACAACCCAGCGGTCATTTTTACTACGGAGTCATAACTTTTCTCAGGACTTATTAAGGTGGTGATTTGTCCTCTTTTCCACTCTTCTCCAAGAAGTTTACACCACCACTCAAGCCACTCTCTGGTCCCCGTCTTGTCCTTTGGGACTGGTGGGCTTTCCAAAATGGCCAAGATCTGCCCCTCCTTATGCTTACCTGGATAATATATCCCTAATGTGTGTATAGTTCCTGCCATAGCTTCTTTGAAACTTTCTTCATCAGTTTCTACACTTTGATCTCTGACATATTTTTGAACTGTTTCTGCCCAAGAATCATATCCTCGTCCATACAATACCACTCTGTGTGGCCGAATATCCACTTCTTTTCCCTCGTCATGTTCGGATTCAGGGTTGCTGCGGGTCCTGACTCTTCTTCAGCCATATTTTCACTGCTTGTTTTTAACACTAACCTTACTGTTTCGTAATGATTGTCCTCCCTTTATTCTCTCGGTTGCTGAGATTGTCGATTCCACCACTGTCGTCTCCTTGACTTCAGCTATGGTCCTTGTCGTCTCGAGTCGTCTGCCTCTCAAAGCCTCTCTTAGCGCCTTGAGTCAGGGATGAGTGACAGACTATTTGGCTATTCAGCGCTAATTCCAGAGGTTAACTCCAAATCAGCTGCTCCTTTTCCCGCTTCTCCCCTCAGGAATTTCACGGGTTGATGATCCTATTCTCTCTTGTAGATCACCATTTTGCACGGTATACTCTCATACCTGCTCTCTTGACGATCCAATCCAGCAGGCTCCCTCGCCTGCTTCCCTTCCTCGTCGTTTCGTGACGATCCAGCAGGCTATCTCCGTCTGCTTCTCGTCCCAGTCCAGACGATCCAGCGGTGACACGTCTGCTTCTCGTCCCAGTTCAGACGATCCAGCAGTGACACGTCTGCTTCTTGTCCTTGATCCCAGCTCCCTGGGATACTTACTCCTGTTGTCTTTACTTTGTCCTTCTGGTGGTCGCCTCCAAACCTCCACAACACTGTCTCCTTTGGTGATCCACTCTGGGGCTTTCCACCTATCCAATGGCAAAGACTCTCCTTTGGCCAGGATTCTTCCTCGGACCCGACTACACTTCGTCAGGTCCCTGTTCGGGCGCCACGTGTCAGATCCCGTTATTTTTTTAGATACACGGCACACGCTCACCCTCTGATGAGTGTGTTTGTGTACTAAACCAGCTCTCCGTCTCTGGGGTCCGACCTTCGTGTCTCCACGGGTATTACCCGGCAGGGCTGCACAAAGGCTGTTCAAGCTGATGGCGAGGAGATTCATCTAGCCACTCACTGCCTCCATCCGGACGTCCACCCCGCTGACGCTGATCTCGCACCCCGGTCGAATAGCCTCCTCTGGAACCAGGATACGAGCCGGCCACGCCCGTTAACGGCAGCTCTCCTCTTATGGATCAGGACTCTTGGAATGTTGCTAGATTTTGAATTTAGTGACTCGTACAGCGAGTCCCCAGGATGCGTTAATTTCATTAAAAACCAGACTAACCTTTTAGAGCACTTTTTGATGTTGTACACCCAATAAACTTTAACTTTTACACCTTAAGAAGCATCAATAATCCAATGTCCGAGCCTTAACGCTTTAACTGCATGCTTGGAAATTTATTGCAGGTTTTGCAAGTGCCGACAACATAATCAAAATAGGTTATATGATGATAATTTCACAACAGTAATTCAAGTATAATCAGAATAATGATTGGCAGAGATTTTTGTTTTTAATTCAATAATTGGTATGTTAAGGATGTATGTTAACCTCTGTTGGGACTGTTTACACAGAGACTGCTACCTGCTGCTTTGGACTTGAATTAACAGTCTTTTTCAAGACTTTTTTTACTTTTTTACCTTTTTACTTTTTTTTTTTACTTTTTTACTGTGCTCCAACGCCTAAGGAAGACCTCTAACGGTCGAAACATCGCGATGGAGCACTTTTATCTGCTAACTTTCATCAGCGTTGGCAAGCTAACTAGCTTGCTAACGCTTTCGTTTTTTATTTTTTTATTTTTTTTTTTTTTCTCTTTTAGCACTGTTGTCATGCGTTGCCTGTGCTGCTTCATGGCCTGTTTGGTGCCTTGATTGGGGCACTCCTTCTGCTGAATCACCTTTAAATTATTTACACATTATTCACTTTGTGTGTTTTTAGGAATCCGCTAGGTTGCATAGCTACTAGCTCTTAGCCGATTTAGCATGGCGGCTTCTCCTGTCTCTCCCGCACTTTTCTGCTCTGGGTGTGAAATGTTTAGTTATTCCTCGGCCTCCTTTAGCAGTAACGGTACTTGTAATAAGTGCAGCTTATTCGTAGCTTTGGAGGCCAGGCTAGGCGAATTGGAGACTCGGCTCCGCACCGTGGAAAATTCTACAGCTAGCCTGGCCCCTGTAGTCGGTGCGGACCAAGGTAGGTTAGCCGCCGCTAGTTCCCCCCTGGCAGATCCCGGGCAGCCGGGAAAGCAGGCCGACTGGGTGACTGTGAGGAGGAAGCGTAGCCCTAAACAGAAGCCCCGTGTACACCGTCAACCCGTTCACATCTCTAACCGTTTTTCCCCACTCGACGATACACTCGCCGAGGATCAAACTCTGGTTATTGGCGACTCTGTTTTGAGAAATGTGAAGTTAGCGACACCAGCAACCATAGTCAATTGTCTTCCGGGGGCCAGAGCAGGCGACATCGAAGGACATTTGAAACTGCTGGCTAAGGCTAAGTGTAAATTTGGTAAGATTGTAATTCACGTCGGCAGTAATGACACTCGGTTACGCCAATCGGAGGTCACTAAAATTAACATTAAATCGGTGTGTAACTTTGCAAAAACAATGTCGGACTCTGTAGTTTTCTCTGGGCCCCTCCCCAATCGGACCGGGAGTGACATGTTTAGCGGCATGTTCTCCTTGAATTGCTGGCTGTCTGAGTGGTGTCCAAAAAATGAGGTGGGCTTCATTGATAATTGGCAAAGCTTCTGGGGAAAACCTGGTCTTGTTAGGAGAGACGGCATCCATCCCACTTTGGATGGAGCAGCTCTCATTTCTAGAAATCTGGCCAATTTTCTTGGATCCTCCAAACTGTGACTGTCCAGCGTTGGGACCAGGAGGCAGAGCTGTGGTCTTATACACCTCTCTGCAGCTTCTCTCCCCCTGCCGTCCCCTCGTTGCCCCGTCCCCGTAGAGACGGTGCCTGCTCCCAGACCACCAATAACCAGCAAAAATCTATTTAAGCATAAAAATTCAAAAAGAAAAAATAATATAGCACCTTCAATTGCACCACAGACTAAAACAGTTAAATGTGGTCTATTAAACATTAGGTCTCTCTCTTCTAAGTCCCTGTTGGTAAATGATATAATAATTGATCAATGTATTGATTTATTCTGCCTAACAGAAACCTGGTTACAGCAGGATGAATATGTTAGTTTAAATGAGTCAACACCCCCGAGTCACACTAACTGTCAGAATGCTCGTAGCACGGGCCGGGGCGGAGGATTAGCAGCAATCTTCCATTCCAGCTTATTAATTAATCAAAAACCTAGACAGAGCTTTAATTCATTTGAAAGCTTGTCTCTTAGTCTTTTCCATCCAAATTGGAAGTCCCAAAAACCAGTTTTATTTGTTATCTATCATCCACCTGGTCGTTACTGTGAGTTTCTCTGTGAATTTTCAGACCTTTTGTCTGACTTAGTGCTTAGCTCAGATAAGATAATTATAGTGGGCGATTTTAACATCCACACAGATGCTGAGAATGACAGCCTCAACACTGCATTTAATCTATTATTAGACTCTATTGGCTTTGCTCAAAAAGTAAATGAGTCCACCCACCACTTTAATCATATCTTAGATCTTGTTCTGACTTATGGTATGGAAATAGAAGATTTAACAGTATTCCCTGAAAACTCCCTTCTGTCTGATCATTTTTTAATAACATTTACATTTACCCTGATGGACTACCCATCAGTGGGGAATAAGTTTCATTACACTAGAAGTCTTTCAGAAAGCGCTGTAACTAGGTTTAAGGATATGATTCCTTCGTTATGTTCTCTAATGTCATATACCAACACAGAGCAGAGTAGCTACCTAAACTCTGTAAGGGAGTTAGAGTATCTTGTCAATAGTTTTACATCCTCTTTGAAGACAACTTTGGATGCTGTAGCTCCTCTGAAAAAGAGAGCTTTAAATCAGAAGTGTCTGACTCCGTGGTATAACTCACAAACTCGTAGCTTAAAGCAGATAACCCGTAAGTTGGAGAGGAAATGGCGTCTCACTAACTTAGAAGATCTTCACTTAGCCTGGAAAAAGAGTTTGTTGCTCTATAAAAAAGCCCTCCGTAAAGCTAGGACATCTTTCTACTCATCACTAATTGAAGAAAATAAGAATAACCTCAGGTTTCTTTTCAGCACTGTAGCTAGGTTGACAAAGAGTCAGAGCTCTATTGAGCTGAGTATTCCATTAACTTTAACTAGTAATGACTTCATGACTTTCTTTGCTAACAAAATTTTGACTATTAGAGAAAAAATTACTCATAACCATCCCAAAGATGTATCGTTATCTTTGGCTGCTTTCAGTGATGCCGGTATTTGGTTAGACTCTTTCTCTCCGGTTGTTCTGTCTGAGTTATTTTCATTGGTTGCTTCGTCCAAACCATCGGCATGTTTATTGGACCCCATTCCTGCCAGGCTGCTCAAGGAAGTCCTACCATTATTTAATGCTTCAATCTTAAATATGATCAATCTATCTTTGTTAGTTGGTTATGTACCACAGGCCTTAAAGGTGGCAGTAATTAAACCATTACTTAAAAAGCCATCACTTGACCCAGCTATTTTAGCTAATTATAGGCCAATTTCCAACCTTCCTTTTCTCTCAAAGATTCTTGAGAGGGTAGTTGTAAAACAGTTAACTGATCACCTGCAGAGGAATGGTCTATTTGAAGAGTTTCAGTCAGGTTTTAGAATTCATCATAGTACAGAAACAGCATTAGTGAAGGTTACAAATGATCTTCTTATGGCTTCGGACAGTGGACTTATCTCTGTGCTTGTTCTGTTGGACCTCAGTGCTGCTTTTGATACTGTTGACCATAAAATTTTATTACAGAGATTAGAGCATGTCATAGGTATTAAAGGCACTGCGCTGCGGTGGTTTGAATCATATTTGTCTAATAGATTACAGTTTGTTCATGTAAATGGGGAATCTTCTTCACAGACTAAAGTTAATTATGGAGTTCCACAAGGTTCTGTGCTAGGACCAATTTTATTCACTTTATACATGCTTCCCTTAGGCAGTATTATTAGACGGTATTGCTTAAATTTTCATTGTTATGCAGATGATACCCAGCTTTATCTATCCATGAAGCCAGAGGATACACACCAATTAGCTAAACTGCAGGATTGTCTTACAGACATAAAGACATGGATGACCTCTAATTTCCTGCTTTTAAACTCAGATAAAACTGAAGTTATTGTACTTGGCCCCACAAATCTTAGAAGCATGGTGTCTAACCAGATCCTTACTCTGGATGGCATTTCCCTGATCTCTAGTAATACTGTGAGAAATCTTGGAGTCATTTTTGATCAGGATATGTCATTCAAAGCGCATATTAAACAAATATGTAGGACTGCCTTTTTGCATTTACGCAATATCTCTAAAATCAGAAAGGTCTTGTCTCAGAGTGATGCTGAAAAACTAATTCATGCATTTATTTCCTCTAGGCTGGACTATTGTAATTCATTATTATCAGGTTGTCCTAAAAGTTCCCTAAAAAGCCTTCAGTTGGTTCAGAATGCTGCAGCTAGAGTACTGACGGGGACTAGCAGGAGAGAGCATATCTCACCCGTGTTGGCCTCTCTTCATTGGCTTCCTGTTAATTCTAGAATAGAATTTAAAATTCTTCTTCTTACTTATAAGGTTTTGAATAATTAGGTCCCATCTTATCTTAGGGACCTCGTAGTACCATATTACCCCATTAGAGCGCTTCGCTCTCAGACTGTGGGCTTACTTGTAGTTCCTAGGGTTTGTAAGAGTAGAATGGGAGGCAGAGCCTTCAGCTTTCAGGCTCCTCTCCTGTGGAACCAGCTCCCAATTCAGATCAGGGAGACAGATACCCTCTCTACTTTTAAGATTAGGCTTAAAACTTTCCTTTTCACTAAGGCTTATAGTTAGGGCTGGATCGGGTGACCCTGGACCATCCCTTGGTTATGCTGCTTTAGACGTAGATTGTGGGGGGGTTCCCATGATGCACTGTTTCTTTCTCTTTTTGCTCCGTATGCATCACTCTGCATTTAATCATTAGTGATCGATCTCTGCCCCCCTTCACGGCATGTCTTTTTCCTGTTTTTTTCCCTCAGCCCCAACCAGTCTCAGCAGAAGACTGCCCCTCCCTGAGCCTGGTTCTGCTGGAGGTTTCTTCCTGTTAAAAGGGAGTTTTTCCTTCCCACTGTTGCCAAGTGCTTGCTCATAGGGGGTCGTTTTGACCGTTGGGGTTTTTCATAATTATTGTATGGCCTTGCCTTACAATATGGAGCGCCTTGGGGCAACTGTTTGTTGTGATTTGGCGCTATATAAGAAAAAAGTTGATTGATTGATTGAATAATACTGTCTGATCTTACTTTGACTGGACTGGATTGATTTCTTAACAATTTTTCTAGGAGTGAGGGAAGGAGGTTTTTGATGTTAAAGTCCCCAGCTCGATGAACTTGATTTCCTCTTCATCAGCTATTAGTTGTTAGCTGACCACGATCCTTGTGTGATGTTGTAATCCTTCAGGAAATTAATCCACATAAGAGTTTATTCCTTCTTCAATCAACCAAAAGTTGATCTAATCCATTCTGGTATGCTGTGATGTTCCTTGAGAGAGAAAACATTGAAACTCACTCAGACTTAAGGCCAGTGATTATTCTCCAGTGCTCTGCTACTCCATGACTGGACGGCCTGAGTGGGAGTTGAAAACTCTCTCAAATAATCTCTTATGGTTCCAATCCTCTCACTCCATGATTCCAATTACTGCTCACAAGATGGTCAAGTCTTGTGATCTCCTCGTAGCAGGGGAGAAGTGACAACAGCACCTCTCCCTGGAAGAATAACCCCGTTTCTTGGTGTTTCACAGTTTATATATGTGCTGGACCCTTGTTGTCCTCAGATGATCTTGGTTACCATGGGGACGCTGGTGACTCAAAACCTCCTCCCTTCTCCTTCCCTTACTGGAAGCCATCTGCGGCCCTTTGCCAGTAACTTATTTCTCAAGTTCCTCTTTTCTGTTAACACTTCAGCTTTTCTGAGAATTCGTTTTTCTAAATCATGTCTTTAGAATCACATCATATTCAATCATTTCATTACAACTCTCTTTCACATAAAAACAATTCATATGATCATATACAAACATTTTCATTCCTTATTATTCATTTTCATATTTTAATCATTTGATCAGTTGTTTATCATCAGCTTTTCTGGCCTTGTTGCAACATCACTTCACTTCCTCTTTTCTCTCTGACTGCACTCTTTATGAAAAACAACTTCTTCACTTCCTTTTTTCTCTAACTCTGCACTCTTTATGAAAAACAACTCATATAATCATTCATTTTACTTATTTGTAACATACTTTTTTAATCAACTCTTAATTTTTAACACATTAATACTTCATTTTGTCATACTTGTCATTTTAGAATCATCTTTAGACATATTCCATCGTCTTCACCACTGAGTTCATTCCATGGGCCTCCGCATTTGTAATGGAAAAGTCCGGTATGACCTCACTTACTCCGGGAAAGTACCAAACACTGTTCAGTTTAATCCAACAGCATGTATATTAATCCAATGGCACTTATTATATTCCAAGATGAAAACAAGCTGAAAGCAAGCTTAAAGTCATCTTTCTTGACACTACTCACCCATGGTCCCACATCTCGATGGATTTTATGACCAGTTTTCCATCCTCAAAGGGTAGTTATGACTGTAGTATCGTCTCTCCAAAATGGTTCATTTCATACCATTGAGTAAACTGTCGCCAGCTAATGATGTTGAACCAGGCTTTCAGACTGCACGATTTTCCACAGGATATTGTGTCGAATCGGGGTCCGCAATTTGTGTCCCATTTTCCATCTTCTCAGGGTCACATGTAGTCTCACTTCACTCCAATGGGCAGACAGAATGGCTTAACCAAGAACTGGAAAAAGGGCTCAGAGTTCTCTCTTTCCACCATCCCGCATCATGGTCAGAAAAGCTCCCTTGGATCGAGCTCACTCATGACAGTTTACCCTCAGTTTCCACCGGTTACACTCCGTTTCATGTTGTTTTTGGTCACCAACCCATGCTATTTCCCACTACTAATTTCAATTCCACAGTTCCCTCCACACTCATTTTAATTCTTCACTGCCAATGAACCTGGGAGCATGTACAGCGTTGTTGCATTCCTCTGTCACATGGCAAATGGTAAATGCACTGCATTTAGTATATAGCACTTTTCCATCTGCATCAGATGCTCAAAGCGCTTTACAAATAATGCCTTACATTCACCCCGATGTGAGAGTATTGCCATACAAGGCGCTCACTACACAACAGGAGCAATAGGGGATTAAAGACCATGCCCAAGGGACTTAGTGATTTTCCAGTCAGGCTGGGTTTTGAACCTAGGATCTTCTGGTCTCAAGCCGAACGCCTTAACCACTAGACCATCACTTCCCCCCCAGTCAGTGGCAGACTTGTGTGTAAGTCCGCCACTGACTGTAAGCGACCGGTTGCTCCATCTTACTATCCGGGCCAGAAGGTTTGGCTGTCGACGTGTCACCTTGCCCTTAGGAGCATACCTAACAAATTGGCTCCCAGGTTCGTCGGTCCCTTCCTGGTCTCCAAAATCCGCCCGTCTCCCCCGGTCCATGCATGTCCGCCCTACCTTTCATGTCAGTCATGTCAAACCCATCCGGTCTAGTGCTTTGTGGCCTCCTGCCATTACCCGACAAACCGCCCGGTGTGTGGATGGTGACTCCGTTTTTACTGTGCGCCAGCTCTTGGCTTCGCACCATCGTGGCTTCCAGTATTTGGTTGATTGGGAGGGTTTCTGCCCCGAGGAGCGGTCATGGATACTTTCCCGCTTTGTTTTGGACCCTGGTCTTATTCGCGACTTTCATGCCAATCACCCGGATTCTCCTGGGGTGTCTGGGTCGGCCGTGGTGGGGGAGGGAGGGAACTGTCAAGATCTGAGGGTTTGTCTGGTTTTCTGCTTTGTTTTTGGTCCTTTTTGGTATTTTCCTTTAGCTCATGCATTGCTTTTCTGTGTGTTCTTTTTCTTCTTGGGGTTTTTCTACATGAGTTTGTCTGCTGCTACCTCTCTCTTTCTCTGGCCATGCCCTGTTTCTGGTGCTTTCCATGCATGCCTGTTCTTGTTTTAGTGATTGACACCCGGGGTTATATAAGCTCAGTGATTGTGTTTGTTCCTTACCAGATTGATGCACCTTGTGCCTTCTCTCCAGCTGTTGATCTTATGTTCCATAGTCCTGCCTGCCTCATTGTGTTCTCAACCTTCTGCCCATTTGTTCCAATCTTGTCTAAGCCTGATGATTATTGTACTGCTGCTCTGTTTTTTGGACTGCCTTCCTGTGGACCAACCACTACTATCCTTACCACTAAAGCCTTTCTTCAACCTGTTTGTGTGAGCCTCACATTTGTGTCGTAACAAACCCGCCTATGAGATTTGGCTTGTTTCGGCCTCATTCGTGTTGTGTGTGAAGTGGCCTTCAAAGGGGGCAATACACAGCATTAAGAACAGGGGTATGTAAACTTATGATCAGGGTTAAAGTTTTTGTGTTATCATTCATATTCTCTGAAAAATGACAAAAAAAAAAAAAAATTCTGCCAGGGTATGTAAACGTTTGAGCACAACTCTGCATCCACCTCGGATTTGCTGTTGCGACCCTAAATGCAACACAAGGCAGTGGCTATTCATACATAGCCCTATTAATAATATTTGTATGTAGCACAGCCTTGTTATGGTTATGGCTAGGGGTTATTGTTATGGTTAGGGGTTATAGTAAGGGGTCACTGTTATGGTTAGGGGTCATTGTTTTGGTTATGAGTTATGGTGAGGGAATGTGCTATGGTTAGGGATAATTGTTAGGGTTATTGTTAGGGGTTATGGTTAGGTGCTATTGGTAATGCACTGCATTAAAAACCAACATCATTGTGTAAAGGATCTTACCACGTGGGCTCAGGAACACTTCAGAAAACCATTGTCAGTTAACACAGTTTGTCGCTACATCTACAAGTGCAAATTAAAACCATGCAAAGCAAAAGCCATACATGAACAACATCAAGAAACACCGCCGCCTTCTCTGGGCCCGAGCTCATTTGAAATGGACAGATGCAAAGTGGAAAAGTGTGCTGTGGTCTGATGAGTCCACATTTCAAATTGTTTTTGGAAATCATGGACATCATGTCCTTCGGACAAAAGAGGAAAACGACCATCCAGATTGTTACCAGCACAAAGTTCAAAAGCCAGTATCTGTGATGGTATGGGGGTGTGTTAGTGCCCATGGCATGGACAACTTACACATCTGTGATGGCATGGGGGTGTGTTAGTGCCCATGACATGGACAACTTACACATCTGTGATGGCACATCAATGCTGAAAGGTACATCCAGGTTTTGGAGCAACACATGCTGCCATCCAAGCAACGTCTTTTTCAGGGATGTCCCTGCTTATTTCAGCAAGACAATGCCAAGCCACATTCTGCACGTGTTACAACAGCGTGGCTTCGTAGTAAAAGAGTGCGGGTACTAGACTGACCTGCCTGCAGTCCAGACCTGTTGCCCATTGAAAATGTGTGAAGCGCAAAATACGACCACGGAGACCCCGGACTGTTGAACAACTGAAGTTGTACATCAAGCAAGAATGGGAAAGAATTCCACCTACAAAGCTTCAACAATTAGTGTCCTCATTTCCCAAATGCTTATTGAGTGTTGTTAGAAGGAAAGGTGATGTAACACAGTGGGAAACATACCACTGTCCCAGCTTTTTTGAAACGTGTTGCAGGCATCCATTTCAAAATGAGCAAATATTTGCACAAAAAGAACGTTTATCAGTTTGAACATTAAATATCTTGTCTTTGTGGGGTATTCAATTGAATATAGGTTGAAGAGGATTTGCAAATCATTGTATTCTGTGTTTATTAACATTTTACACAACGTCCCAACTTCATTGGAATTGGGGTTGTCAAGTATGTCATTTTTTTTTAAAGGCATTTGCAAAACTGAAAAGTCTGTTAAGTTGTGATTCAGTTTGACAACCATGTGATATAACTGAGTGCCAGTAGACGGCAGTGTTCTATGCATTTTGACCCCAGTTACATCACATGGTTGTCGACCTGAATCACAACTTAACAGACTTTTCAGCTTTGCAAATGTCTTTATTTTTTTTACCTGGGGCTGCCGCAGTTCAGAGGACCCCGTGGAACACTTAGCTAAGAGCATCGAGGGGCCGCCGAGAGGCAGGGGCTGGGACAGATGACAGATTGATCCCGAAATCCAACTACGAGCTTTTTAACTGCAGCACCTTAAAGATATGCTATTGATGTATTGATATGTGAAGTTAGCTTTTTTAACTGCAGCACCTTAAAGATATGCTATTGATGTATTGATATGTGAAGTTATATGTTTCACCACAAGTGGGCAGTATGACCCCAGGCCATGACCTGGTAATATAAGCAGTTGTACACAAGTGAGTCCGGCAGTTACCAGTAAACATTCTGACTGATACTCGGTGTGTACTCGGCAATATCAACGAGAACTGGACAGCGTTTAAACAAAGTTTTGAACTTTATTCGCTAGCTATCGGTCTTTGACATGAGGAAAGGAAGATAGCACTACTGCTAATAGTGGCAGGGCAAGCTGCATTTCATGTGTACAGCACATTTGTCTTCACGGAAGACGAAAAGGATAAGTTCGATGTTGTGATGAAGAAATTCAAGGATTATTGCACACCGAGAAAGAATGAAATGTACGAGACGTATGTGTTCAGGAACAGGCTTCAGAAAGAGTCAGAATCGATTGAACAGTATGTCACAGACCTACGCCTGAAAAGTCAGTCATGCAACTTCGGAACATTGTGTGATTCAGTGATAAGGGACCAAATTGTAATCAGGGTCCAAGACAACAAATTGCGGATGCAATTATTGAAAGAGACAGACTTATCGCTAGAGAAGGCAATACAGATTTGCCAAGCGTCTGAGAGTGCAAAGGCACAACTAAAGACTTTCAGCAGCAAAGAAAGTGAGACTATTGGGGTCGATGCAGTGCAACGAGCGAAACTGAAAGCAACGTCGCATGCAAAGAAAAAGGATGCAAAACCCAGGCAAGAGAGCGGGAACTGTGAAAGGTGTGGAATGCAACACGCGCCGAAACAGTGTCCAGCCTTCGGGAAGGAATGCCGCAAGTGTGGCAGAAAGAACCACTTCACAAAGAGCTGCTTCTCGAAGAAGAGGGTGCAACTCGTGGAGAAGAAGTGCGACAACGAGGAGGAGCCATTCTTCGTGGATGCAATTGAGGGTGAGAAGAGTGCTTCAAGTGATGAATGGATTGCGTGCTTGGATGTGAATGGCACGGACGTCTCACCGAAGATCGACAGGTGGGCAAGTAAACATCCTGCCAATGAAAGACTTTAAGACACTGAAAAACAAACCAAAAGTAAAAGACAAAAATATTAATCTGAGAACATATGATGACAAGCCAATACCCACTAAGGGAGTTTGCAGAGTTACACTGTCAAGCAAAGGTCAGAAAGTGAATGCTTTGTTTGTGCTTGTTGAGGGAAATAGGCAAGCAATTTTGGGTTTGAAAACCTGTGACCAGTTAGGTCTGATTAAGAGAGTGAATGTCATTGACACAGACAAGGTGACAGGACGAGAAAACACAGAGGCTACTACAAGTAGGCCCAAAAGCACTGACTGGGTGAAGGAATATAAACAGGTGTTCAAGGGCAAGCCGCCTACCAGGCAAACATAAAAATTAGGCTTAAGGAGAATGCAGAGCCAGTCATACATCCAGCAAGAACAGTGCCAGTAGCTCTTAAAAAGAGGCTGAGGGAAAAATTAGACCCACTGATAGCAGAAGGAGTCGTCAGAAAAATTGAACAGCCTACAGAATGGGTTAACTCCTTGGTTATCATAGAGAAGCCAAATAGAGACGTGAGATTGTGCATAGATCCGAAAGATCTAAATAAGGCGATACAGCGTGAGCACTACAGGCTACCGACAAAATCTGACATAACCAGCACAATGAGTGGAGCAAGCTATTTCACGAAACTAGATGCCTCATCTGGGTTTTACCAAATAGTGCTTGATGAGGAAAGCTCTAAATTGTGCACATTCAATACGCCATTCGGAAGGCATTGCTTTCTACGATTGCTGTTTGGGATTAGCTCAGCCCCTGGGGTTTTTCATAGAACCGTGCAGCAACTGTTCGATGGAATAGAAGGGGTAGGAGTCTTTATCGATGACGTGGTAGTCTGGGGAAAAACAAAAGCGGAGCATGATGGAGAGATTGGCCAGAGTTCTCACACAGGCGCAAAAATCAGGTTTGAAACTGAATAAGAGTAAGTGCCAATTTAGGGTGCAGGAGATTACGTACCTTGGTGAGACGTTATCTGGGGCAGGCTTGCAACCAGATCCGGAAAAAGTGCGGGCTATAGCAGAGCTGCCAGTACCGCAGGACAAAAATGACTTACAGAGAGCCTCAGGGCAAGTGAATTACTTGGGGAAATGTATCCCAAATCTATCAGCTAACACAAGAGCTCTCAGAAGCTTGTTAGAGACCAATACAATGTGGCAGTGGATGGCAGAGCATGCCAGAGAATGGGAGTGGCTCAAAAGCAGTCTAACACAGGAGCCAGTGCTAAAATTCTATGATCAGGACAAGCCGTTGAAAGTGTCCACAGACGCGTCCAAAGCAGGCCTAGGAGCTGTGCTTTTGCAAAAACATGATACAGAGTGGTATCCAGTCGCATATGCGTCACGCACCATGACAAGCGCAGAAAGAAATTACGCACAAATAGAGAAGGAGACTCTAGGCGCAGTGTTTGGATGTGAGAAGTTTCACAAATACGTGTATGAACGATCAGTAATACTAGAAACCGATCACAAACCACTGATAGCTATCTCACAGAAGCCACTGGGTGACACACCACCGCGCATCCAGCGTCTAATGTTAAGACTACAGAAATATGACCTGACATTTGAGTTTACACCAGGCAAGCACTTAGTTGTAGCCGATGCGCTGAGTAGGGCTAGCTTGCGCAACACCAATAGCACGACAGAAGAAGCTGTGCAAATCCATGTCGACTCTATTAGGGTACACATGCCAGTGTCAGATGCAAAATGGGAAGAGATAGTGAAAGAAACACAAAAGGATGAGAAACTAAAAAGAGTAATGGAACAGATACATCAAACAGGACAGGTTAAGCTTGACAAGCCTTACCAACACTTTAAAGGTGAACTGTCTGTGTTAGATGGGGTTCTGTTAAAGGGTACAACGTGTCAGGGATTTGGGCAGGTCAGGGCACTGAGCCCTTGTTTTTCCCCTTTTTGTGGTTTTCCGTCTGCTTCAGCTTTGATTTATCAGTAATTATTTTCATCATGAGTTATTCTTTTATGTTTTTCTTATCACTTTGTTACTTTTCATACTTTAGTCTTTGTCCAGTTCTGTTCAGCCGGTTTGTGTTTTCATTGTTTATCATTTAGCTTTCATCTGTATATGTTGGCTGTTTTCTGTTGTACTTTTATATCGGGTTTTGATTTCTGCTTATTAGTCTGTTCCTGTTGTTGCATTATATTCTGACCATGATTTCCAATTTAGCACTGTTCTGTTTTTGCCATTTGTTCCAACTCTGCACCTCCCATCATGTCTTTGTACCTTGTCTCACGCCCAGTTACTTATGTTCACTCCACACCCTGCACGTGCCATTATGTTTTCCCTCAATTTGATGCAGTCTGTTTTGTTTCCATTCGCTCACACTCTTGCACCTGCTCCCGTGTCTTTGTCTATTACATCACACCACTTTGCTCACTCCCTTCCTTGCACTCTTGCCCTGTCTTACTCTTTGGCCAGAAGCCACACCCCCTTCTAGATTGTTCCTCAAGTGCACCTTCTTTACACCACCTGCCCCTTGCTTCTCACTAATTAGTCCACAAGTATTTAAACCCCACAGTCCTTCACTTCCTCACCAGATTGTTGTCTTAGCACACTTTCCAGCGCCCTTCACAGTCCTGTTTTTGTCTTGCCGTGTTCTGAACCTTGCGCTGTTTACCTCAACCATGTCTTTTACTTCATCCCGGATGTCTGAATTTGCTCGTGCCTCTGACCCCTGCTCATTTGTGACTGCGTCTCAGCCTGATCCTGTTTGTACCTCTGCCACGCTGACTGAATACAACCCCTGGCAAAAATTATGGAATCACCGGCCTCAGAGGATGTTCATTCAGTTGTTTAATTTTGTGGAAAAAAAGCAGATCACAGACATGACACAAAACTAAAGTCATTTCAAATGGCAACTTTCTGGCTTTAAGAAACACTATAAGAAATCAGGAAAAAAAATTGTGGCAGTCAGTAACGGTTACTTTTTTAGACCAAGCAGAGGGAAAAAATATGGAATCACTCAATTCTGAGGAATAAATTATGGAATCACCCTGTAAATTTTCATCCCCAAAACTAACACCTGCATCAAATCAGATCTGCTCATTGACATTGACCCTATGTGTCTTTTTGCAAGGAATGTTTTCACAGTTTTTGCTCTATGGCAAGATGCATTATCATCTTGAAAAATGATTTCATCATCCCCAAACATCCTTTCAATTGATGAGATAAGAAAAGTGTCCAAGATATCAACGTAAACTTGTGCATTTATTGATGATGTAATGACAGCCATCTCCCCAGTGCCTTTACCTGACATGCAGCCCCATATCATCAATGACTGTGGAAATTTACATGTTCTCTTCAGGCAGTCATCTTTATAAATCTCATTGGAACGGCACCAAACAAAAGTTCCAGCATCATCACCTTGCCCAATGCAGATTCGAGATTCATCACTGAATATGACTTTCATCCAGTCATCCACAGTCCACGATTGCTTTTCCTTAGCCCATTGTAACCTTGTTTTTTTCTGTTTAGGTGTTAATGATGCCTTTCATTTAGCTTTTCTGTATGTAAATCCCATTTCCTTTAGGCGGTTTCTTACAGTTCGGTCACAGACGTTGACTCCAGTTTCCTCCCATTCGTTCCTCATTTGTTTTGTTGTGCATTTTTCGATTTTTGAGACATATTGCTTTAAGTTTTCTGTCTTGACGCTTTGATGTCTTCCTTGGTCTACCAGTATGTTTGCCTTTAACAACCTTCCCATGTTTTTTGTATTTGGTCCAGAGTTTAGACACAGCTGACTGTGAACAACCAACATCTTTTGCAACATTGCGTGATGATTTACCCTCTTTTAAGAGTTTGATAATCCTCTCTTTTGTTTCAGTTGACATCTCTCGTGTTGGAGCCATGATTCATGTCAGTCCACTTGGTGCAACAGCTCTCCAAGGTGTGATCACTCCTTTTTAGATACAGACTAATGAGCAGATCTGATTTGATGCAGGTGTTAGTTTTGGGGATGAAAATTTACAGGGTGATTCCATAATTGTTTCCTCAGAATTGAGTGATTCCATATTTTTTTCCTCTGCTTGGTCTAAAAAAGTAACCGTTACTGACTGCCACAATCTTTTTTTCTTGATTTCTTATAGTGTTTCTTAAAGCCAGAAAGTTGCCATTTGAAATGACTTTAGTTTTGTGTCATGTCTGTGATCTGCTTTTTTTCTACAAAATTAAACAACTGAATGAACATCCCCTGAGGCCGGTGATTCCATCATTATTGCTAGGGGTTGTACATGTGTACCGAAACCAAGCCTGGAATAAAGACCATGATTTCTCCTACACCAAAGCCTTGTCTGGGAGTTTGCATTGCGGGTCCAGCCGCTCCTGGTGACGGGCTTCCACCTGTTCGGACGCAAAGATAGTCTTACCTACCTCCATGAGAGCTGAAATGGTCAAATTAGTGCATGAGGGGCATTTGGGTACTGAGAAGTGCAAAAGACGTGCACGTGATGTGTTGTATTGGCCTAGCATGCACAAGGACATTGAGGTATATGTGCAGCGCTGTGAGACCTGCCAGTGCCACAGATACCAGCAGCCAAAGGAGCCTATGAGGCCCCATGACAAGCCCCAAGAGCCGTGGAGAAAAGTGGGCATGGATCTATTCCAGCTAAAGGGCAAGGACTATCTGTTAGTCATGGACTATCATTCAAACTACCCTGAGTTTGTAGGGTTGAGTGACACATCAGCAGAACTGGTGGTTGCACATACAAAGACTATGTTTGTACGCCATGGAATCCCATTGACTGTTGTAAGCGATAACGGGACACAATTCATGAGCCAGTGCTTCAAAGACTTTGCAGACACATATGGGTTCAAACATGTGACCTCAAGCCCTCTGTACCCACAGTCCAATGGGTTAGCAGAGAAAGGAGTGCAAATTGTGAAGCGCATCTTGAAAAAGGCTGCAGAATTACCGAGCATCACCACTGGAGAATGGACTTTCACCAGCAGAAATGCTCATGAACCGGAAACTCAGGACGCGACTTCCATCAGCATCTCATCAGATGAAAAAGAGAGATGTGAGGCGTGATGAGAGGCAAACTGAACTGTACAACAGAACAGCACAGCCTCTGAGACCACTTGCACATTAGGACATAGTGCGAGTGAGATGTGATGGAGAATGGGGACCGCAGGCTAAAGTGGTCAAAGAAACAACTCCCAGATCCTACGAAGTCATCCCAGAGCATGGGAAAACAATGAGGAGAAACCGACGTCACTTACTGAAAGTGCCTCAGACAGAAATGAGAGTCATGGACAGTGACACAAGTGACATGCCAATTCCAAGCCAGACAGAACAACCAGAAATGGCAGACAATCAGAACTTAGAGACAGACGGGAACGAACAGATGGAGGTGACACAGAGTAGAAGCTCACAAAGACAAACTGTGAGACCAAAGAGATTGATTGAGGAAATGTAGTGAAGACAAATGTATAAAAGTTGGGAAAAAAAAAGTGTTCCAAACTATTGAAAAAATATGTTGAGTTGTAAACAGAGAATTTGTGAAGTTATGATTCAATGTACAAAGTTGACACAGAGGTATGTAAACAGAAGAAATGGATTGTATTTTGTTTAATGAAACTTAAGAAACAGTATATGTTTGACAAAGAGATATGAAGTCAAGCAATGGATTTATTTTGAAATTATGTCAACAGTCATAAATTTATAGTTTGGACATCTTTACTTGAAAAAAAGGGAGATGTATTGATATGTGAAGTTATATGTTTCACCACAAGTGGGCAGTATGACCCCAGGCCATGACCTGGTAATATAAGCAGTTGTACACGAGTGAGTCCGGCAGTTACCAGTAAACATTCTGACTGATACTCGGTGTGTATGTCTCGTCATGACAACTGGAACTGGAATTACCGCGGCTGCTGGCACCAGACGCCAAATACTGAAGAGAGAAATTACTTGGATTGAAATACCTGCTCACACACGTTGGCTGTGTTTGGTACTAGTAAACTCTGACCTCTCCCACAATGCAATGTGTCACCCTAGACTCCAATGTGGCTTATAGTGCCACGGGCAATGTCGCTCACCTGGATATACATCACAGTTTCAGATAGAAAACATGGGCATGGTCAAACTAAAAAAAACAAAACAAACAAACAAAAAAAACATAAGGTACAAATAAAAACATAACCTACCAAAAAAAACAAAACAAAAAAAAAAACTTAAAAGCCCAGTGGATATATTTTGGAGCTACCTACTAGCTATCCATGTACCATATTTCAGCTCCATATCTTTAAAAACAGCTGACTAATGTTTTGGGCTGGGCTGATAATCAAATCAAATCAATTTTATTTATATAGCGCCAAATCACAACAAACAGTTGCCCCAAGGTGCTTTATATTGTAAGGCAAGGCCATACAATAATTACGTAAAAACCCCAACGGTCAAAACGACCCCCTGTGAGCAAGCACTTGGCGACAGTGGGAAGGAAAAACTCCCTTTTAACAGGAAGAAACCTCCAGCAGAACCAGGCTCAGGGAGGGGCAGTCTTCTGCTGGGACTGGTTGGGGCTGAGGGAGAGAACCAGGAAAAAGACATGCTGTGGAGGGGAGCAGAGATCGATCACTAATGATTAAATGCAGAGTGGTGCATACAGAGCAAAAAGAGAAAGAAACAGTGCATCATGGAAACCCCCCAGCAGTCTACGTCTATAGCAGCATAACTAAGGGATGGTTCAGGGTCACCTGATCCAGCCCTAACTATAAGCCTTAGCGAAAAGGAAAGTTTTAAGCCTAATCTTAAAAGTAGAGAGGGTATCTGTCTCCCTGATCTGAATTGGGAGCTGGTTCCACAGGAGAGGAGCCTGAAAGCTGAAGGCTCTGCCTCCCATTCTACTCTTACAAACCCTAGGAACTACAAGTAAGCCTGCAGTCTGAGAGTGAAGCGCTCTATTGGGGTGATATGGTACTACGAGGTCCCTAAGATAAGATGGGACCTGATTATTCAAAACCTTATAAGTAAGAAGAAGAATTTTAAATTCTATTCTAGAATTAACAGGAAGCCAATGAAGAGAGGCCAATATGGGTGAGATATGCTCTCTCCTTCTAGTCCCTGTCAGTACTCTAGCTGCAGCATTTTGAATTAACTGAAGGCTTTTTAGGGAACTTTTAGGACAACCTGAAAATAATGAATTACAATAGTCCAGCCTAGAGGAAATAAATGCATGAATTAGTTTTTCAGCATCACTCTGAGACAAGACCTTTCTAATTTTAGAGATATTGCGTAAATGCAAAAAAGCAGTCCTACATATTTGTTTAATATGCGCTTTGAATGACATATCCTGATCAAAAATGACTCCAAGATTTCTCACAGTATTACTAGAGATCAGGGTAATGCCATCCAGAGTAAGGATCTGGTTAGACACCATGTTTCTAAGATTTGTGGGGCCAAGTACAATAACTTCAGTTTTATCTGAGTTTAAAAGCAGGAAATTAGAGGTCATCCATGTCTTTATGTCTGTAAGACAATCCTGCAGTTTAACTAATTGGTGTGTGTCCTCTGGCTTCATGGATAGATAAAGCTGGGTATCATCTGCGTAACAATGAAAATTTAAGCAATACCATCTAATAATACTGCCTAAGGGAAGCATGTATAAAGTGAATAAAATTGGTCCTAGCACAGAACCTTGTGGAACTCCATAATTAACTTTAGTCTGTGAAGAAGATTCCCCATTTACATGAACAAATTGTAATCTATTAGATAAATATGATTCAAACCACCGCAGCGCAGTGCCTTTAATACCTATGGCATGCTCTAATCTCTGTAATAAAATTTTATGGTCAACAGTATCAAAAGCAGCACTTAGGTCTAACAGAACAAGCACAGAGATGAGTCCACTGTCTGAGGCCATAAGAAGATCATTTGTAACCTTCACTAATGCCGTTTCTGTACTATGATGAATTCTAAAACCTGACTGAAACTCTTCAAATAGACCATTCCTCTGCAGATGATCAGTTAGCTGTTTAACAACTACCCTTTCAAGAATTTTTGAGAGAAAAGGAAGGTTGGAGATTGGCCTATAATTAGCTAAGATAGCTGGGTCAAGTGATGGCTTTTTAAGTAATGGTTTAATTACTGCCACCTTAAAAGCCTGTGGTACATAGCCAACTAACAAAGATAGATTGATCATATTTAAGATTGAAGCATTAAATAATGGTAGGGCTTCCTTGAGCAGCCTGGTTGGAATGGGGTCTAATAAACATGTTGATGGTTTGGATGAAGTAACTAATGAAAATAACTCAGACAGAACAATCTGAGAGAAAGAGTCTAACCAAATACCGGCATCACTGAAAGCAGCCAAAGATAACGATACGTCTTTGGGATGGTTATGAGTAATTTTTTCTCTAATAGTTAAAATTTTATTAGCAAAGAAAGTCATGAAGTCATTACTAGTTAAAGTTAAAGGAATACTCGGCTCAATAGAGCTCTGACTCTTTGTCAGCCTGGCTACAGTGCTGAAAAGAAACCTGGGGTTGTTCTTATTTTATTCAATTAGTGATGAGTAGTAAGATGTCCTAGCTTTACGGAGGGCTTTTTTATAGAGCAACAGACTCTTTTTCCAGGCTAAGTGAAGATCTTCTAAATTAGTGAGACGCCATTTCCTCTCCAACTTACGGGTTATCTGCTTTAAGCTGCGAGTTTGTGAGTTATACCACGGAGTCAGGCACTTCTGATTTAAGGCTCTCTTTTTCAGAGGAGCTACAGCATCCAAAGTTGTCTTCAATGAGGATGTAAAACTACTGACGAGATACTCTATCTCACTTACAGAGTTTAGGTAGCTACTCTGCACTGTGTTGGTATATGGCATTAGAGAACATAAAGAAGGAAACATATCCTTAAACCTAGTTACAGCGCTTTCTGAAAGACTTCTAGTGTAATGAAACTTATTCCCCACTGCTGGGTAGTCCATCAGAGTAAATGTAAATGTTATTAAGAAATGATCAGACAGAAGGGGGTTTTCAGGGAATACTGTTAAGTCTTCAATTTCCATACCATAAGTCAGAACAAGATCTAAGATATGATTAAAGTGGTGGGTGGACTCATTTACATTTTGAGCAAAGCCAATAGAGTCTAATAATAGATTAAATGCAGTGTTGAGGCTGTCATTCTCAGCATCTGTGTGGATGTTAAAATCGCCCACTATAATTATCTTATCTGAGCTAAGCACTAAGTCAGACAAAAGGTCTGAAAATTCACAGAGAAACTCACAGTAACGACCAGGTGGACGATAGATAATAACAAATAAAACTGGTTTTTGGGACTTCCAATTTGGATGGACAAGACTAAGAGTCAAGCTTTCAAATGAATTAAAGCTCTGTCTGGGTTTTTGATTAATTAATAAGCTGGAATGGAAGATTGCTGCTAATCCTCCGCCTCGGCCCGTGCTACGAGCATTCTGACAGTTAGTGTGACTCGGGGGTGTTGACTCATTTAAACTAACATATTCATCCTGCTGTAACCAGGTTTCTGTAAGGCAGAATAAATCAATATGTTGATCAATTATTATATCATTTACTAACAGGGACTTAGAAAAGAGAGACCTCAGTCTGAGGTCTCTCTCTTCTAAGAGAGAGAGACCTCAGTCTATCCCTACCCTACCTTGGTGGCATTTTCTATGTGGCCACCATCACAGCCCTGACATTGGATTGGAATGCCTCAAAAAATGCTTGGTGTCCTTATAGGACAGAACATTTACGTCAAGTTTCAGCTTCACTGTATCAGCAGTTACTGAGATGTTTACACATACAGTAGTGTTCAGAATAGTAGTAGTGCTATGTGACTAAAAAGATTAATCCAGGTTTTGAGTATATTTCTTATTGTTACATGGGAAACAAGGTACCAGTAGATTCAGTAGGTTCTCACAAATCCAACAAGACCAAGCATTCATGATATGCACACTCTTAAGGCTATGAAATTGGGCTATTAGTAAAAAAAAAGTAGAAAAGGGGGTGTTCACAATAATAGTAGCATCTGCTGTTGACGCTACAAATTCAAAACTATTATGTTTAAACTGCTTTTTTATCAATCCTGTGAATCACTAAACTAGTATTTAGTTGTATAACCACAGTTTTTCATGATTTCTTCACATCCGCGAGGCATTAATTTTGTTGGTTTGGAACCAAGATTTTGCTGGTTTACTAGTGTGCTTGGGGTCACTGTCTTGTTGAAACACCCATTTCAAGGGCATTTCCTCTTCAGCATAAGGCAACATGACCTCTTCAAGTATTGTGACATATCCAAACTGATCCATGATACCTGGTATGTGATATATAGGCCCAACACCATAGTAGGAGAAACATGCCCATATCATGATGCTTGCACCACCATGCTTCACTGTCTTCACTGTGAACTGTGGCTTGAATTCAGAGTTTGGGGGTCGTCTCACAAACTGTCTGCGGCCCTTGGACCCAAAAAGAACAATTTAACTCTCATCAGTCCACAAAATATTCCTCCATTTCTCTTTAGGCCAGTTGATGTGTTCTTTGGCAAATTGTAACCTCTTCTGCACATGTCTTTTATTTAACAGAGGGACTTTGCGGGGGATTCTTGCAAATAAATTAGCTTCACACAGGCGTCGTCTAGGTAACTCCAGACTGTCTTTGATCATCCTGGAGCTGATCAATGGGTGAGCCTTTGCCATTCTGGTTATTCTTCTATCCATTTTGATGGTTGTTTTCTGTTTTCTTCCACACGTCTCTGTTTTTTTTTTTTGTCCATTTTAAAGCATTGGAGATCATTGTAGATGAACAGCCTATAATTTTTTGCACCTGTGTATAGGTTTTCCCCTCTCCAATCAACTTTTTAATCAAACTATGCTGTTCTTCTGAACAATGTCTTGAACGTTCCATTTTCCTCAGGCTTTCAAAGAGAAAAGCATGTTCAACAGGTGCTGGCTTCATCCTTAAATAGGGGACACCTGATTCACACCTGTTTGTTCCACAAAATTGATGAACTCACTGACTGAATGCCACACTACTATTATTGTGAACACCCCCTTGTCTACTTTTTTTTTTACTAATAGCCCAATTTCATAGCCTTAAGAGTGTGCATATCATGAATGCTTGGTCTTGTTGGATTTGTGAGAATCTACTGAATCTACTGGCACCTTGTTTCCCAAATATACTCAAAACCTGGATTAATCTTTTTAGTCACATAACACTACTATTATTCTGAACACTACTGTACATAAGCCCACCAGACCTTTGGTCCAGGTGGGCTAATTTTGGGCTTGCTGATTGCTACCCATGTAGCAAATTTCAGCTTCAATGCTGCATAAATGGTTGACAAATGGCTATGGGTTGGCGCAGAGACACATCACTTCTGGCTCATTGGCAAATCTGAAGGTGAGAATTCGTACTTCCGCGACTGGCCTCCCAATGAAAACAAACTCGGGCTGCATTGTCTATTGAAATCAGCTGATTTTGTTTTGCGTCTAATCTAGTCCAATAGCATTTTTTTTGCTGGTAGAGTGAACAAAATTCAACGGTCAAAAATGTTTGTAAACCCTAAAATCAAACATTTTAGTCCATCTGTTATGTGTTTGCAGCACACTGGCTGCCTGTCACTTGCTGATGATGTCATCATTAAGTGCAAAACATGATCGGCCGGGTCCATGGAAATAGAGACCTGGAATGGACGTGCGCGCTTCAATCTATTAGCGTCACTCAGGACAGGAAGGGGCCATTATTAAGGGTGGAAATGTGCAGATCATAAAAAATAAACTGACCGCTTTTTTTGCACTAGCGTCACTATTTCTTAACGGATTTTCATAAATGTAGGCTTGTTTCAAAGCCATTTGAAAGCTCTTTCCAATGAACCTATGCATGTGTGGGTGAAAAAACTTTTATGTAAAATACAGAAATTTGTGGAAATTATGAATTAAATTATTATAAACTGTGCTGCTTTTTTCACTTTATTGTCGCTATTTGTTAACAGATTTTAATAAACGTAGGTTTGTTTTAAAGCACTTTATTTGCTCTTTCTAATGAACCCATACATGCCTGGGTAGCAAAAAAAAATGTTTTATGTAAAGTGTGGAAATTTGGGGATTTTACTGTGTTTGAGTAATTTACTGTTTTGTTTTTTCCTGTCATCATAATTCTCGATGGATTTTTATAAATGAAGCCTTGTAAGTTGTATTCAAGCTGATTAACAGCTCTAATGAACCCATACATTGCCTTACAATATAAAGCGCCTTGGGGCAACTGTTTGTTGTGATTTGGCGCTATATAAAAAAAAAGTTGATTGATTGAGTTGATACATGATAACAACATATATATGATTTTTACTAACATTTTATTACAAGTAGATATAAAGCCATTCAGAATTTATGACTTTTGACCCTCAGTCAGGGTAAAAGTACCTCCTCCATCCCCTCCAACCACACTGTTAAAATTTGCCGCCTGTGACCACCGTGTACATAATCATATTAAACAACACTGCAAGTATATATACATAAATATATTTAAACATTTTTGTTTCCGTATCTGTATGCATGTGAACGCAGCTTAATGAAAAGAAATTATGGCGTTGAGTTATAGACTCAGTATATCTATATTAATTGCGACATAACGACTTTAAAATAGACATTTGTTTTACATAGTTACATTAAGGCTCTTGTACAGTTCATTTTAGTATTGGAGAATTTGTTTTTGTAGTTGGTGCAGTTGATGGTGAAGCACTGGCTGCCTTTTTTTCCCTCATTTCACTTCTGTTTACCAGGTGCCTTAACTGACTCAAGGCGCTCTGTCCACCGTTAGTAATGGCCACCGTGAGGCACGCCGCTAGACACGTGATGTCCATTCCAGGTCTATATTTCCACGGGCCAGTCGACGCAGGGAGCATTGTGGGTAGTGCAGTTCAGGTTCACTTTGGAAGTTAAAGTGAGCCCGCTCAACACAAAAACAAAACTGACTAATTTTAACATTATTTTATCTTATTTCTTTGTGGCTGTAATTTAATCACGAAGAGTCAGTGGGAAAGAGGATTGCTCATGGCACAGCTGTGTGTACAGAGGGAGGGACTTTTCTTCACATTTAAACACCATTTTTTTTTTTCTTTTAAAGGATGCTTTATATGGATTATTTCTTCAGATGAATCCCACTGAAGCTAACAGGTACTTACTCACTCTCACTCATCTTCAACCGCTTTTCCGGGTTCCAGTCATGGGGGCAACAGCTCCAGCAGGGGACCCCAGATTTCCCTTTCCCGTGTCGCATTGACCACCTCTGACTGGGGGATCCCGAGGTGTTCCCAGGCCAGTGTGGAGACATACCTAGTCCTGGCTCTCCTCCCAGATAGATGTGCCTGGAACACCTCCCTTGGGAGGCGCCCAGGAGGCATCCTCACCAGATGCCCGAACCACCTCAGCTGGCTCCTTTCAATGTGGAGGAGCAGTGACTCTACTCCGAGCTCCCCACTGATGACTGAGCTTTTCACCCTATCTCTAAGGGAGACACCAGCCACCCTCCTGAAGAAGCCCATTTTGGGCGCTTGTACCCGCGATCTAGTTCTTTCGGTCATGATTCAACACTCATGGCCATATAGGCGAGAGTAGGAATGAAGACTGACCAGTAGATCGAGAGCTTCGAAATTTGGGTCAGCTCCCTTTTCGTCACAACAGTACGGTAGAGCGAATGCAACACCGCCCCTGCTGCACCGATTCTCTGGCCAATCTCACGCTCCATCATCCCGTCACTCATGAACAAGACCCAGAGGTACTTGAACTCCTTCACTTGGGGCAAGGCCATATTCCCTACCCCGAGTAGGCAATCCATCAGTTTCCTGCTGAGAATCATGGCCTCAGATTTAGATGTGCTGATCCTCATCCCAACCTCTTCGCACACGGCTGCGAACCGATCCAGTGAGTGTTGGAGGTCACCAGAAGAGAGAAGCCAACAGGACCACATCATCTGCAAAAAGCAGTGATGAGACCCTGAGCCCACCAAACTGGAAACCCTCCTCCCCTCGACTACGCCTTGATATCCTGTCCATGAATATCACAAACAGGTTTAGTGACAAGGCGCAGCCCTGGCAGAGGCCGACCTCCACCGAAAACGTATCCGACTTACTGACAAGCACCCGAACACAGCTCTTGCTTTACAAGTACAGAGATGGGATGGCCCTGAGAAGGGACCCTCTCACTCCATACTCCCGCAGCACCTCCCACAGTATCTCCTGGGGTACCCGATCATACGCTTTCTCCAAGTCCACAAAACACATGTAGACTGGGTGGGCATACTCCCAGGCACCCTCCTGTGATGTCCCTGTAGTTGGCCTCTCCGGGAACCATCACCTTATCGTGGTGGAGAGGTTTGTGTGCCGCTATGAACCTGAAAACTGTGTTGTCTGGAGCCTTTGTGCTCCAGGTAGGGTCTCCCATGGCAAATTGGTCTCAGGTGAGAGGCCAGACTAAGAATGGTTCACAAGACACCATGATAAAACGAGGTAGAGGAAACATGACCCGGCCCGGAGGAAGCCCGGGGCCCTCATCTGGAGCTAGGCCTGGATGTAGGGCCCGTCAGCGAGCGCCTGGTGGCTGGGCTTGCCACGGAGCCCAGTTGGGCACAGCCCGAAAAAGCAACATGGACTTTCCATCTCCGCCCTGTGGGCTCACCACCTGCAGGGGGAACTGCTGGTGTCGGGTGTGCTGTCCTTTAGGTGGCAGTGAAAGTCGAGGGCCTCCACGGACCAGACAGGGGCTAGCTCTGGGGGTGTGGAACGTCACCTCACTGTGGGGGAAGAAGCCGGAGCTTGTGCGAGAGGTGGAGCAATACCAGTTAGATCTGGTGGGCCTCGCCTCCATGCACAGCCTCGGCTCTGGAACCACTCTCCTTGATAGGGGTTGGAATAACAGGTAAGAATTTATATTTACAAGGTGTATTTTACTCTGCCAGTCAACGCATTAATGGATGTATTTCGGTTGTTTAACCTGCAGGGTTCAAAACGTGTGAAAAAAACAGCAGCGTTTGTTTGTAAATGACGGTGTATCTAATACAGAGATAAACTGTGACTGATACTGTTTTACTGCTTTTGAAAGATGACAGTGATTTTTTTTTTTTAATTTATTCATTCTTAATGCGTTCTTATGCGTTTGTGATCCTTGAATTTACCGAAAAGTTAAAGTGAAACAGGTTTATATTGAAGCTGACAGTGTAATCTGATGTGGCCGCGTCCGAATCGATACTAAAAGTTATCGGTTATCTAATAAAGACAAATTTTTTAGCAGTTTATCAATTTAGCATCATAAAAGATAACTTTTCAGTTATCAGATTAATGGTTATCGAAGCTCACTTTTTGGTTAGCTGTGCCCACCGCTGGAGCCAGCTGACAGTGGAACAATGAGATTTATAGACCAGGCTCAGCTGAAATGAACATTATAATTAACTTTATTGATAAGTCTGTCCCTGTTGAAAAGTGACCAAATTACATGCATTTGTATTGCGTTCGGTGTTTACATTGGCCAAAAACAACCACCAGAGGGCGCTCGGGTAAAGTCCGTGGCAACTCATTTATGAGATTTTAAGATGAGCGCCACAGCAGCCATATGTGAAATTGGATTCAAACGAGTTTGGTGTCCTCACGGGACGAACACGCACACCAAGTTTCAGCTTCATTGGTTCGATGGTTTCAAAGATGATGTTTACACACGCTTCGGTCTATGTGAGCTAAAAACCTGCAGTCTCACTGGAGCCTCCTGCTGGCCAGAACTATTCATTTCCTGACTTCAAAAAAACTGATGCTTCTCCTGAATAGAACAGAAAAAGGTTCGTCCTGAGGTGTCAGTGTAAGGTCATGAGGGGGTTAAAAACAACAACAACAAAAAACCGCTTACTGCTGACTGTCGAAAATGCATTTTTCTTGCAACACTGATACTTCATACAGTGACGTGACAGTTTACTCAGATTCAAGTGCAATCGGCCAAATCTTCATGTTCTGAGGAATGCAGCTCCTCTTCAGTAAAGATCTAAGAATCTGTGTGTACGTCTGATCCTTAGAGGACAACAAAGCACAAATACATGCACAGGTTGGGTTTTTTTTTTTTACTTTAAATTTCCCCCACATATTAGTGGAACCCATCAGGTCTGGAAGCATCTACCACAACATGGATCCACTTTGGGTCCCAGATGGCAACCACCCAGGCAGACAACTGGACCATCCCCACATCTCAAAAACAGCCATCCATCTGCTGCAGCCAGGTGAAGCGAGGGCGTTTCCTTGGTCTTCCACAGCCACTGGGGTCCTCAACATCATGTATCTTAATCTAGATTCAGGATGACTGCAAATCCAGGTACTCAAGATCCTTCACTCAGCTTATGTAGTGCTGCTATCAGGTTATCCACTGATTCTTCAAAGATCACAGGTCAGTAAACATTTCCTTGCAACAAAGGTGCTGCTGGTTTCCACCAATGGACCCAACAATCAGTCCATGCAAGTATTAACCAGGGTAGTAGCCAGAACATATCCCTGAGGAACACCAGTCTTCACATCCAGCACTCAGGCTGGCTATCATGTTGAGCAACTTCTTAAGATCCCAAAAATTCTCAGATTTCCGAGAGCAACCAGGTGGACTGAATGTAACAAACATACGCTGTATTTAATGTGGTGGAAAACAAAGTGAGTCCCGCTGTAACCGTTAGCGCTGGTCTCTGACGGAAGAACCACAGGCCCACAGAAATCAACATTTCATCATTTACTTTCAACTTCATGTCCAAAAAGTTACATATTTTAACAATTAAAATGTGCTAAAGCACAGCATTCTAAACTTCTAAAAGCTGCGTCAGACAAATACAGGTTTCAATGAGCATATAAAAGAAATCTGTATATGTATAATAAAAAACACCTACACATTAAAAATTATTCAACATCACCATTAATGAAAAGAACCAAACAGGAAATGTACAAAAGTCTGTGGGAACACAGAAGAAGGAGCAGTGTGAACGCTGCGCCCAGCTGCTTCAGTCGAACATGTCGTCCTCGTCCTCGTCCTCCTCGTTGTCCAACTCATCAAAGTACTTCACCTCCTTCTTGGCTCGGCCCGGCCGGTCACGGGACCGAGCGCGGTGAGCGTTACTGTCGGCATCCTCGTCCTCAGACAGCGCCTTCTCAGATTTCTGCAGAGGAGAGAGACCGTGACGGGCGTCATTTATAGTCACACACACACACACACACACACACACACACACACACACACACACACACACACACACACAGAGACAGACAGACACACAGACACATACAGGGGGTGCCGTGTGACAACACGCACACACACACACAGACAGACAGACACACACGGGGTGATGTGTGACAACACGCACACACGCACGCACGCACGCACGCACACACACACACACACACATACACACACACACAGACAGACACACACGGGGTGATGTGTGACAACACGCACACACGCACACACACACACACACACACACACACACACACAGACAGACAGAGACACAGAGACAGACACACACACATAGACAGACAGACAGACACACACAGGGGGTGGCTTGTGACAACACGCACACACACACACAGACAGACAGACACACACAGGGGGTGCCTTGTGACAACACGCACACACACACACAGACAGACAGACACACACAGAGGGTGCCTTGTGACAACACGCACACACACACACAGACAGACAGACACACACAGAGGGTGCCTTGTGACAACACGCACACACACACACAGACAGACAGACACACACAGGGGGTGCCTTGTGACAACACGCACACACACACACAGACAGACAGACACACACAGAGGGTGCCTTGTGACAACACGCACACACACAGACACACACACACAGACAGACACACAGACAGACAGACAGACAGACACACACACACAGGGGGTGCCGTGTGACAACACACATGCACGCACACACACACAAAGACACACACAGACAGACAGACAGACACACACACACACACAGGGGGTGCCGTGTGACAACACACATGCACGCACACACACACACACACACACACAAAGACACACAGACAGACAGACACACACAGGGGGTGTCGTGTGACAACACACACGCACGCACACACACACACACAGACACAGACAGACAGACAGACACACACACACACACAGGGGGTGCCATGTGACAACACGCATGCACGCACGCACACACACACAGGGGGCGCCGTGTGACAACACGCACACACACACACGGGGAGGGGGGTGTGCTGTGTGACAACACGCACACACGCGCGTGCACACACACACACAGACAGACACACACAGGTGGTGCCGTGTGACAACACGCACGCACACACACACAGAAAGACACACACACAAAGACAGACAGACAGACAGATACACACAGGTGGTGCCGTGTGACCAGTGGTTGGCTCTCGGTATTGTATCACTTCCTGTTCCGGAGCACAGCGGTGTTTTGCTGTATCTGTTAGCTGTTTAATCTGCGCAGTTAGATTGATCTAGTTATCTAGATTACGATTTGTTTCCCAGTGTAATCTTTACGTGCCTTAACTAAAGCACTCCTTCTGCTGAATCACCTCTAAATTATTTACACATTATTCACTTTGCGTGTTTTTAGGAATCCACTAGCTTAGCGTAGCTATTAGCTCTTAGCCGATTTAGCATGGCGGCTTCTCCTGTCTCTCCCGCACTTTTCTGCTCTGGGTGTGAAATGTTTAGTTATTCCTCGGCCTCCTTTAGCAGTAACGGTACTTGTAATAAGTGTAGCTTATTCATAGCTTTGGAGGCCAGGCTGGGCGAATTGGAGACTCGGCTCCGCACCGTGGAAAATTCTACAGCTAGCCAGGCCCCTGTAGTCGGTGCGGACCAAGGTAGCTTAGCCGCCGTTAGTTACCCCCTGGCAGATCCCGAGCAGCCAGGAAAGCAGGCTGACTGGGTGACTGTGAGGAGGAAGCGTAGCCCTAAACAGAAGCCCCGTGTACACCGCCAACCCGTTCACATCTCTAACCGTTTTTCCCCACTCGGCGACACACCCGCCGAGGATCAAACTCTGGTTATTGGCGACTCTGTTTTGCGAAATGTGAAGTTAGCGACACCAGCAACCATAGTCAATTGTCTTCCGGGGGCCAGAGCAGGCGACATTGAAGGAAATTTGAAACTGCTGGCTAAGGCTAAGTGTAAATTTGGTAAGATTGTAATTCACGTCGGCAGTAATGACACTCGGTTACGCCAATCGGAGGTCACTAAAATTAACATTAAATCGGTGTGTAACTTTGCAAAAACAATGTCGGACTCTGTAGTTTTCTCTGGGCCCCTCCCCAATCAGACCGGGAGTGACATGTTTAGCCGCATGTTCTCCTTGAATTGCTGGCTGTCTGAGTGGTGTCCAATAAATGAGGTGGGCTTCATAGATAATTGGCAAAGCTTCTGGGGAAAACCTGGTCTTGTTAGGAGAGACGGCATCCATCCCACTTTGGATGGAGCAGCTCTCATTTCTAGAAATCTGGCCAATTTTCTTAAATCCTCCAAACTGTGACTATCCAGGGTTGGGACCAGGAAGCAGAGTTGTATGTAGTCTTACACACCTCTCTGCAGCTTCTCTCCCCCTGCCATCCCCTCATTACCCCATCCCCGTAGAGACGGTGCCTGCTCCCAGACTACCAATAACCAGCAAAAATCTATTTAAGCATAAAAATTCAAAAAGAAAAAATAATATAGCACCTTCAACTGCACC
>NC_047122.1:2275440-2277940 GCF_902500255.1 Thalassophryne amazonica
GACAGACAGACAGATACACACAGGTGGTGCCGTGTGACCAGTGGTTGGCTCTCGGTATTGTATCACTTCCTGTTCCGGAGCACAGCGGTGTTTTGCTGTATCTGTTAGCTGTTTAATCTGCGCAGTTAGATTGATCTAGTTATCTAGATTACGATTTGTTTCCCAGTGTAATCTTTACGTGCCTTAACTAAAGCACTCCTTCTGCTGAATCACCTCTAAATTATTTACACATTATTCACTTTGCGTGTTTTTAGGAATCCACTAGCTTAGCGTAGCTATTAGCTCTTAGCCGATTTAGCATGGCGGCTTCTCCTGTCTCTCCCGCACTTTTCTGCTCTGGGTGTGAAATGTTTAGTTATTCCTCGGCCTCCTTTAGCAGTAACGGTACTTGTAATAAGTGTAGCTTATTCATAGCTTTGGAGGCCAGGCTGGGCGAATTGGAGACTCGGCTCCGCACCGTGGAAAATTCTACAGCTAGCCAGGCCCCTGTAGTCGGTGCGGACCAAGGTAGCTTAGCCGCCGTTAGTTACCCCCTGGCAGATCCCGAGCAGCCAGGAAAGCAGGCTGACTGGGTGACTGTGAGGAGGAAGCGTAGCCCTAAACAGAAGCCCCGTGTACACCGCCAACCCGTTCACATCTCTAACCGTTTTTCCCCACTCGGCGACACACCCGCCGAGGATCAAACTCTGGTTATTGGCGACTCTGTTTTGCGAAATGTGAAGTTAGCGACACCAGCAACCATAGTCAATTGTCTTCCGGGGGCCAGAGCAGGCGACATTGAAGGAAATTTGAAACTGCTGGCTAAGGCTAAGTGTAAATTTGGTAAGATTGTAATTCACGTCGGCAGTAATGACACTCGGTTACGCCAATCGGAGGTCACTAAAATTAACATTAAATCGGTGTGTAACTTTGCAAAAACAATGTCGGACTCTGTAGTTTTCTCTGGGCCCCTCCCCAATCAGACCGGGAGTGACATGTTTAGCCGCATGTTCTCCTTGAATTGCTGGCTGTCTGAGTGGTGTCCAATAAATGAGGTGGGCTTCATAGATAATTGGCAAAGCTTCTGGGGAAAACCTGGTCTTGTTAGGAGAGACGGCATCCATCCCACTTTGGATGGAGCAGCTCTCATTTCTAGAAATCTGGCCAATTTTCTTAAATCCTCCAAACTGTGACTATCCAGGGTTGGGACCAGGAAGCAGAGTTGTATGTAGTCTTACACACCTCTCTGCAGCTTCTCTCCCCCTGCCATCCCCTCATTACCCCATCCCCGTAGAGACGGTGCCTGCTCCCAGACTACCAATAACCAGCAAAAATCTATTTAAGCATAAAAATTCAAAAAGAAAAAATAATATAGCACCTTCAACTGCACCACAGACTAAAACAGTTAAATGTGGTCTATTAAACATTAGGTCTCTCTCTTCTAAGTCCCTGTTGGTAAATGATATAATAATTGATCAACATATTGATTTATTCTGCCTTACAGAAACCTGGTTACAGCAGGATGAATATGTTAGTTTAAATGAGTCAACACCCCCGAGTCACACTAACTGTCAGAATGCTCGTAGCACGGGCCGGGGCGGAGGATTAGCAGCAATCTTCCATTCCAGCTTATTAATTAATCAAAAACCCAGACAGAGCTTTAATTCATTTGAAAGCTTGACTCTTAGTATTGTCCATCCAAATTGGAAGTCCCAAAAACCAGTTTTATTTGTTATTATCTATCGTCCACCTGGTCGTTACTGTGAGTTTCTCTGTGAATTTTCAGACCTTTTGTCTGACTTAGTGCTTAGCTCAGATAAGATAATTATAGTGGGCGATTTTAACATCCACACAGATGCTGAGAATGACAGCCTCAACACTGCATTTAATCTATTATTAGACTCTATTGGCTTTGCTCAAAAAGTAAATGAGTCCACCCACCACTTTAATCATATCTTAGATCTTGTTCTGACTTATGGTATGGAAATAGAAGACTTAACAGTATTCCCTGAAAACTCCCTTCTGTCTGATCATTTCTTAATAACATTTACATTTACTCTGATGGACTACCCAGCAGTGGGGAATAAGTTTCATTACACTAGAAGTCTTTCAGAAAGCGCTGTAACTAGGTTTAAGGATATGATTCCTTCTTTATGTTCTCTAATGCCATATACCAACACAGTGCAGAGTAGCTACCTAAACTCTGTAAGTGAGATAGAGTATCTCGTCAATAGTTTTACATCCTCATTGAAGACAACTTTGGATGCTGTAGCTCCTCTAAAAAAGAGAGCTTTAAATCAGAAGTGCCTGACTCCGTGGTATAACTCACAAACTCGTAGCTTAAAGCAGATAACCCGTAAGTTGGAGAGGAAATGGCGTCTCACTAATTTAGAAGATCTTCACTTAGCCTGGAAAAAGAGTCTGTTGCTCTATAAAAAAGCCCTCCGTAAAGCTAGGACATCTTTCTACTCATCACTAATTGAAGAAAATAAGAACAACCCCAGGTTTCTTTTCAGCACTG
>NC_047122.1:2282940-2332940 GCF_902500255.1 Thalassophryne amazonica
ATTCAAACACACACACACACACACACACACCACCCCAACAAACAAACAGTGCAGCAGATGCACAGACGTAACCCGATGACGTTCTGTCCACACATTCTTCTGTGATATCAAAAGTTATTATAAGACAAAACAAACAAAAAACTCTTAGTGACTCAAAAGTAATAAAATGAGAGAAAACAACAATCATAATAACTCCTTAACCAAAGACCACCCATTTAGAACTTTGATTGTACTGGTTTTACTTTATTTATTCATTTGTGTAGTGGGGAAAAAAACATTACAGTGTTAGTTAACACATTTCAAAAATATATATTAAAAATCTTAGTGGTTTCTAAGAAATGCTGAGAGAACGTGGCTGCACTCCGACATCATAATGATGAACCCTTTCAAACCGTGGTCACTGTAATGAGTGTTGGCTGTGACAGGTGACATCATGACCTGATGGACCGCGGACGTCTGGGAGAAAATTAAAGGTGTGGTTTGAGATGAGTTTAAAAAGAGTGGATGTAAACCTATGGCCTCCAGTGTACGTGTAAAAGCATTTCCTTTTACAAGTTTTGTGTTGGTGTTTCTGTTACTTTACATTTTCACTCTAAAACTTCCATTTTAGGTGCAGCTGTAAATATTGGTTATTGATTTCTAACCATCCGTCTTACCAATTTTTGGGGCTTTTTGACTTGAACCCTTTTAAAATTCCCTGCACTTTGCTGTTTTATTTGGATCTTCAGAAAAATCCCTAAATAATGACGTCAAACAGTTCATGAGTTTGATGGAAATGTGCAAGTCTAGCTTCTGAGCAGCAATACAAGCAGGAAACAGCAGGTGGGGTGAGCATACACTCACCGCTGTCGCTTTTATCGGAAAAGGCCGACTTTGATGAGAAGAAGCTGGTTGGCTCTTTTGTCTTTTTAGCCACTGGTCCCAACCTTTGGAGACATAAACCCACAGCGGTCAGGGTCTGATATTCACAGTCTACCCTCAACAGACTCTGAGCACCACGAAACATGACCACTGCAGAATCTTCTTCACTTACACACTCTGTTGTTTGGGAGGAGAATAGGCATCTTCACGGTCTTCCTCCTCGTCTTCATCGTTATGGTCGTTGTAGCCGCCTTTGCTCTCAGAGGCAGAGAGGTCCTGCTTAAACGACCTCACTGGAGAAGCCGCCACATAGTCACCGTTCTCCTCTTCATCAGCCGCCTCCTCCCCCTCCTCCTCTTCTTCCTCCTCCGAGAAGTCAAAGGTGTATTTTGGCTTAGAAGCTGATAGAGAAGAGAGCACTCAGGTTATTTTCACAGAGGACTGCGCTGCCTGTTGCTGAGGAGTTCCATCAGATGTGATCAAAGTTATTTTGGCTTCAAGCAGCTCAGTCTGAGATTAAATAAAACACTACCTGACTACTGCAACTTAAATATGCAAAATTACTGCATCACCATCTATGGCAGCGTGCACACATGATGAGCGGTCCCTTTATACGGTCTAAACGAGGCACAGTCATCCACACTCCTGAGCAGAATGTGGAAGTAATGCTGGATACCAAAACAAGCAGAACATCTGAATGAGAAGGACCTGTTGGGTCTGAGAGACGAAGTGAAATTAATAAATCATGCTCTCAAACTGAAAGACCGCACTCTTGAATAAAGAGAGGGCTTAACCGTCATACTATTCAGCACTGTACTTGCTTGGACTGTAACAGAGAGCCAGAAAAGCAACAAGGAGCAGAGGTAAGCTAAGGTTAAGCATTGTTTTTTGTCTGATCAGTGGCCACATGAAGTAGTTTACTCTCGAGTCCTTTGTACCTTGTACAATAACACCAATTAGCCACACGCTTCTACTGATGGCTAGCTTGTGTATTTGCATTATATATAAATAATGTGGGGATAAAATTCATTTGGCTTCTTGATGTGACTCAAACTCCAACATGATTTATAGTCTGGAAAATACTTAAATGTACCAATAACATGTCTATTGTACAGGTGTGAATTTATTTACAAATAAATCCGGTGCATGCACCGCATCCTGCCGCGCATCATGAGAAAATCACAAGCACCCCCCACAAAAGACATACATAGCATCCACCTCACCAGCAAGGCCCTTCCATCACAGGAGATCCCACCCACCCATTACACTGCCTCTTCAGTCTGATGCCGTCATGGAGGAGACCGCGGGGTCTCTGTGCCAGGAACAGCTGGCTGAAGGACAGTTTCACCCACCAGGCTGTCAGGGCACTCTCCCTTCCTGCTCTTCCCCCATTTCCCCTGCTGCCCCCCCCACACACAAACTCTGGATCCTGACCCCCAACCTCCCAGTCACTGACTTCTTACTCCTGACACCCACCTCACAAACACTGAACAGCAATAAGCTCATCAATGTTGAATCACTGCTCAATGGAGCAGCGCAGTCTCGTTTAAGCCCATGCCTGCAATTGTGGGATCTGACCACTTCTGGGGACAGCCCGTCATTGCCCAACACAAACACAGCATCATTTCACACAGAAAGATGGTGTACTGTTCTATTTTCGGCTGCAATCACCAAAGCAGTTATGAAAAAGAGTTTTTTTTTTTCGGCCCCCAGTGGAGAAGGGAAGACAAGGCAAACGAGATAGGTTGTGTCGCTAAGCTAATGGGGCCGTCCCAGGAAATACAATTTTTATGTCATTTAACTCCTTTATCGCCCAACCTGAAATGAGACTGCGGTGCCCGATGTGCACTGTTACACTGCCACCACCAGGTACCTCACTGACCACATTCTGCTGTATTCATATGTTTATTTTATATTCTGCTGTTGTGATACCTCTGCACATAAGTCACCGTTCTTACCGTTTTTGTTTTTTTAACTCTGTATTGTCTGGGAGACTGAGAGTAACAGAATTTCAATTCTCAATGTGTCTGTGTATGCATCGCAGAACTGACAAATGAAGCTGACTTGACCTGATAGCTGAATGAATGTAGATTTATCTTATTATTCTGGGCACCCGTTTATGTTTGATTTGAACTTTTGACCACAAAGGTTCCTCTGGTGATTTGTCTGATGGCGGCTCTGGAGTTGATGACGACTGAAGATACAGCGTCTGTCTCACAGCCACTCCTACCTGATGCCCTCTGGGATTTGGTCTCTCGGGGGATGATGGGCTCACTGTTCTCCAGATCACTGTCAGACTTTGACTCGTCATCAGACCAGGGGTTTCTCTTCTTCACCTTCTTAGGAGTGGTTCCTTTGGGTCCGGGGGTTTTTCTCACTCTTGGAGCACCTGCAACAAAGAAACAAAACAAACCTCACTGTTGGAACTCTGGTTATATAAGAGGTTCAGACCTGGATTTAGTCTGTGTTCCCGTCATCCAAAGAAAAACTTGAACACGGAGTTTGGTGGATTAGAGAGTGTCGTCTTCAGGACTGACCCGGCTCTTTCTTCTCTTTCTTGACACGTGGAGCTTTTGGTTTGGCCACAGCATTTTCACCTGTTCCTGCCTCACCACCCAGTCCTTCTTCATCAAAGTCCAACTTCAGCGCGTCGGTGTCACACTGACAACAACACAAACAAATAAAAGGAATGAGGATGTCTGCTGTCACTCTGAGTGATTCTATAAGACTGTATGATACTTTAATGAAACATTATTTGAGCTGCACTGCTCACACATGAATCAATCTTCTGCACACTCCTAAAGGGTCGAACACATTTCAGAATATTTCTCTGCAGGGTCTGGCAGCTGCACAGCAGTGGTCCGAAACAACTCAAATCCCAGAAGCAAATTATCTTCATGTGATTTTTGATAGTTCAGGATCAAGACTAAGGTTCAGGGAAAAGACGGGAACACAATCCTCATCGACAATCAATGAGGAGGGTTAGGGTTAGCGTCTAACTGTATAATCCCATTTTTAAAGTTGCTTTGCATTTAGTTCAGTAAACAAGACTTCTCATGACACTTTCACCCATTTAGCGATAACAAGAAGCAGCTTATTGAGTGTTTTCTGCTTGCCCCACTTACATGTACATTTTGTACATGTTCAATAAAGCCCCTCTATCAATCATAAACAATACTGACGTTTATGAGCTTTTGAAAAGAGCGGAAGTTAGCTCTGAGTTAGCATACGTTAGCGTGCACGCTGACATCCAAGAAATGTCTTATAAATCAGTCTACAGGTGATATCAGGTTACAAAACCACTGCTTTCAGTTATAGAAGTGTTTATTTCTTACTAGCATTTACATAATATACGGCAGAAGTTATATTTACACACAAACAAAAGAGTTTGCAGCTAGCTACCAGCCTGTGATGTCACCACGCTAACATCTTGTAAACAGGTTCAGAGGTGTTATTAGGTTCCAAAAACAGCATTTTCAGTTTTAGAAGTGCTTATTTCTCGCTGGATTTTACATAATATATGAGAAAGAGGTTATAAAGAGGTTACACATAAATTGTTGGAGAAATTGTTTTTACATTCTTTCAATGAATGAGTATTTAATTCGGTGAAAGCTTGAAATATTCATACCACTGAACTCATAAACGTTCAGAGATTGGTTCGTACTTTGACTAATGTAAAGACGTTTAATAATTTAATGTAAAAAAAAAAATCATAATAATTTAATTTTTTTCTTCCTGACAGGCAGTGGTCTGTACTTTGCTCAGAAACATTCATATTATGAAGCATTTTTGTCGTTCATGCAAATGAGTGAATAGAAATCAATCCTGGAAAAATGTCATATGAAACCCATTAAGGTTTGTTATATGCCTCTGTAAAAAGATATTTTATGCACAGATTTTACTAATGAGTTTCTGATAAAAGTGTATATATATTCATTAGGAAATCATGACCACAAACATTTTTATATCATACAAATAACCAAAATTTCTTCTCTCCTTATTTGTTAATACATGCTTATTGGATCATTTGCAATTTTAATCACATCCATCCACATAATATCCATGACAGGATGTGTGTGTTGGAGTGGACATTGATGTCAAATCTTTTGTTCAGGGTTATATATGAATACATAAAACATATATTTTCAGTATTATGTGCTATCAAATCTGGGTAGGACCTGTCACTGGCAATTTATGCAAACGCACACAATGCAAATGTCATGTGTTGGGGTGGACATGTTTTGATCAAATTTCTCAATGATGTTTTCAGTGTTTCACAAATACCATAAAAGTACTGCAGCTGTAGGTTTGAGTGGCTGTTGGTTATTAAGGTATAACTAGCGTGTTGCCTGTGGGGATCCATGGGCTCTAGATTGGGTTGTGTTTATAAAATAGGTAGCTGACATTTTTCAAGGGTAGTAATAAATTATGCAAAATTTCTATAATGATTTTAACTCAAAGTGCAGGAAATTAAAATGAGGCTTTTTTGTGAATAATTGTATTTAATATTTGGCACATTTAGTTGATGTCATGTTTTATAACTGGCAAGGTTGTGATATTTCCTTTGTTCGGCACTTGTCTAATTAACAGGGACTGTTCATGGTGACATCAACGTGTACTGTTATCCATAATTTCTCCAAAAATATTAGTCCTATCAACTTTCCGTTGACAGGACTATCCTAAACACAAAATACATAAACATGCCAAATGGCAAATGTCAGCTCTCCCCAGTTACACACATGTACAAAGAGGTCACTTTGCTTTTAATATATAGAATATAACCAGTGGTGGGAACAGTTCTGCTAATCCGCTAACCGCTAATTAGTGAAGCTAACATTGTCGTTAGTGGATTAGCTTTTCAGCTAACTTTGAAAACCATCAGTGGTGAAGAGAGAGCTGAGTAGGGGGGCAAAGCTCTCGATTTACCAATCGATCTACGTTCTGATCCTCACCTATGGTCATGAGATTTGGCTCATGACCGAAAGAACGAGATCGCGGGTACAAGAGGCCGAGATGAGTTTCCTCCGCAGGGTGTCTGGGCGCTCCCTTAGAGATAGGGTGAGGAGCTCGGTCACTCGGGAGGAGCTCGGAGTCGAGCCGCTGCTCCTCCACGTCGAAAGGAGTCAGTTGAGGTGGCTCGGGCATCTTTTCCGGATGCCCCCTGGACGCCTCGCTGGAGAGGTGTTCCGGGCACGTCCCACTGGGAGGAGGCCCCGGGGAAGACCCAGGACATGCTGGAAGGATTACATCTCTCGGCTGGCTTGGGAACGCCTTGGGGTTCCCCCGGAGGAGCTGGAGGAGGTGTGTGTGGATCGGGAGGTCTGGGCGGCTTTGCTTGAGCTGCCGCGACCTGACTCCGGATAAAGCGGAAGAAAATGGATGGATGGATAAATTTAGTTCCACTAACTTTCAGTCCGCTAACATTTTCTTGCTAGTAAAGTGAGTACATTTAACGTAAAGTAAATTGTAATTCTACAGTAAATTGTTTGTAAACCCTAAAATAATACATGTTAGTTCCTTTTTATGAACGCAGAGAGCTAGCTAACACTTCCGGTTCACAGGTCAAAGCACACAAGTACGGATAAGAAGATACTGCTGTTTTTGCAACACAGAGCCGAAAGAAGTTAAACTGTGAACAGAAATGGTATGTAAGCAGCACAAAAGTCAGTATTTTTATTCATTTATTTTTTGTGCATTTGTTTTGTTTGCAAACGCAATATGGGTGAGCCGTAGCTCCGTTAACAGTTTATAAATGTATAATATTGTTGCAGGCTTACCTAAGAGGTTAGCCTTGTGGGGGTAATGTGTGCATAAAGCCTGCTCTGCATTATGGGAAATGAAGTGTTCTTAATCCCCTCCTCTGTTATGCAGTGTGTGCTTTGTTTTTTTTTTTTATCATTACAATAGGAGAGGAGCAAGTGTTTTTAGCGTCTGCGTTTTTACAGCGCATATCCAGCTGGCAGGGGCCAATTTTAAGCGTCTATTCAACACAAAAGTGGCGTCCTGAAGCTGTGGAATGTTTGTGTTGCTGAGTTGGAGAAATAAAGCCCAAGTTCAAGTAAGAAGCTGCACCGTGCACGCGAGTCTGTCGGCACCTCGCACTTCAGAGTTAACAGGACCGATGAAGACAGTTACCAGCTACAATGAGCCACAGCTGGGTAGGGGAGACAAACTGTGACTTCTAATATTGCGATTTACTGCTTTTGATAAAGATGACAGTGTCTGAGGTTTTATTTTTTATTTATATATTTTTCGTGTGTTCGTTTTGTGTTTGTGATCCTGCCCAGCAGCCCCTGCTGTGCTTAAACTTGAAACTGGCTTATCAGTAGCTGACAGTGTACTGAGTCAATACTGAAAGTTAGCGGTAACTTCTGCTAATTTTTTTTTAGTGGTTTATAGTATGAGAAAAGTTAACTTTTCAGTTAGCGGTTTAATGGTTACTGAAGCTAACTTTTCGGATAACTGAGCCCACCACTGAACATTACTACATATAAGAGGTTCATTGTGAACTACTGAAGCTATTTCAAGTTTTCATAATACTTTTCAGAAGATGTATGCCACCAAAATTTTGTTTGACGGAAAAAAGTACTGTATTGGAAATTACATAACTTTCTAAAAAAATTATATGATTTGCATTTTGTTTTCGCGACTCTGTTTGTAGAATATTCAAACTGACTTGTCCTTTTGGAGTAAGTTGTCTCACAAATGCAGCGTCTTTGCTCAAATACTGCATATACTTAAAATGGCACTGAAAAATTGCATATCTTTGGCATTTTTTCTGCAGGAATTTTTTTCATACTAAATTCAAGTTTTTGGTGCTACAATGGTTCACCTGTGTTTGGTGATTAAAAGAAGTGTCATATATTTGTTAACCAATGTAAATATTAGTATAAAATGATAAAGAAAGGATTATCACTGCTTCTTTACCTGACTGTGAAACTGCTCAGATTACATTTAAACTTAATGAATAATAAAGTCATCAACAATGGGATGCCATCAGTCCATCTCCCGTCATATCCCGTATGGAACCTGGACGGATCTCTGATGATGATGATCAGCACACTGATTTAGTAACCATATGACCTCAGCAGACAGAACCTCACATGCATGTATCAGTTAAAGCAGATTTTGCACAGAGAGACTGCAGGTGCTACCTTCTTCTTTTTGGTCAGTTTTTTGGCCGTGTCAGACTTGATGGGCTGAGCTGGTGGTTCGATCCTGCGGCCAAACGGAGAGGGCATGGTCTCCTCCAGGTTCAGCTTCTTCACCTTGGGTTTGCCCACTTTTCCCTTCACCAGCTTGATGGCTCTTCCCATATTCTGCTCTTCTCGTTCCTGGGCTTCCACATTCTGACAAACAAAACATAAAAACTCTTCAGCTTCACTGTTTTTAATTAAACAGAAGTCGTTACATGCAAATAAAGAGAAATGTTCTGTGAGACATACTTCCACCTGACAGAGACCAGTGATGGCTCTTTTAAATTCAAACCAGGTAAAGTCTGGAAACAAATGACATCTGCAGCTAACAGCACAACATTTCTGGGATACTCACAACTTCAGTGTTGTGTAAAATGACGCACAAAGTTTTTCACATCAATATCTGACTTCTACGAACATGTTAAATATTTATTATACTTTAATTCACATGAATATTTCAAGTCCATGTAGCAGAAGAAACCATCAAATGCAGATTTAGCAGGCTAAAACATCACGTTTGCATGGAAAGTTTGAAGTGAATTCATCTGAAAAACAGAGTTTGATTTGTGTGAAATAACTTGAATAAGATCAATTGACAACGAATTCCATCAAAAACATGATATAATAATAAGATCAAAGACTTACAGGGGTGTTAATGTTTCTGTATAAATGATGACTATAAAACAGTCGGGTCAGTGTTTAGGTCCTTTTGGTCAAACCAGCCCCATGTGAATTTATTCCTGATGAACTTTAAATCGCCTCCCTGCAGCAGAATGTTTCATCCATTTGCTTTGTCATTTCAACACGACGCAGAGTTCATTTTAAAATCTCTAACAGCATCTCTCATTGGCTGCTGTGTGGATGAGCAGCCAATGAGCTACATTATCCTTCAGTGTCACCTCAGGACGTGAAAACATGCGACTTAATATCCACTGTGGTGTCTCATCGAAAACAAAAATAACCCTTCTTTTTCTTTCGAGTTTATTGGCGGTTTGCACCTACTGTTTGGGTGTGGAGCATTAATGGATTCTGACGTATGCCATCAAAAATAACCCGGAAACGTTCACCGCCTAAATAAAAACCCAGAAATCTGTGAATTTCCAGAAAACCTTCATCACTGCTGAGTAAAGAACTAATGACCTTGACCTTTCAAGGTGAAACAAGGTGAAACAAGATATTTTTATATATATATATATATATATATATATATATATATATATATATATATACACACACACACACACGTAGCTGAAGTTTGATATGCTGGCATTTTGGAAGTCAGAGTTCCAACGCTGTGGTCTGACCCACAGTGAGCCACTGATCTGTTGTCTGAACATCTAACATTCATTCACTCACTCACTTTCTGCCACTTATCCCTGTCTGAGTCAAGGCAGCAGCAGACCAAACAGCAGCAGACCAAACAGCTCATCCCACACTTCCAAGTCCTGTAACTTTTTTGAGGGGATCCCAAGGCAGCTGGGAAATATAATCCCTCCAGTGTGTCCTGGGACTTCCCCGAGACTTCTGTCCAGTTGGACTTATCTGGAAGACCTCCCTAGGCACACAACCAAGGGGCAACCTTACCAGATGCCAGAACCACCTCAACTGGCTCCTTTCAACTCGAAGGAGCAGCGGCTCTACTCTGACTCCCTCCCTGATAGTCAAATTTCTCATCCTGTCCAGGAGTGTAAGCCCAGACACTGAATGGAGGAATCTCATTTCTGCTGCTTGTATCCATGATCTTATTCTTTCAGTCATTACTAGGGATGGGTATTGATAAGATTTTATTGATATCGATGCCATTATCGAGTCCGCTTATCAATACCTCTTGTGAATTTTCTGTGTACTAAAAGCAGACTTTACAGGTTTTCTATGTCAACAACATTTTATTGAGTCTTAAAGTAAACAAATATGAAACTGGTTACTAGATCCTTGACTTAAATAAATAAAAATCAATAATACCTGTAGTTTTTGTCAAAAGCATTTCCTTTCAGAGATTTTGGCAAGAATGTCTCTCCGTACCTCTGAGCTGAGCTCAGCCAGCTGCTGCACGTCAGCACAGGACGTCTCGTTTTGGAAGGAAAAAACATTTTGATCAATTCCAGTTTGTATTACAACATTTGTAAAGAGGTGTCATTTGATTTAAACAGCATTTCGCTTTGAAGGTATTAATTCTGACTGGACTCTATCGTTGTAACTTGACTCGGCAGAGAGCCGCGCAGCATTTGGAGCTGTGTGAACAGAACAGAGGATGATTCTCATTTCTTCCTCCCAACAAGACAGGAGTCCCAGTTAGTGACTTTAATCTGCACAAAAGTGACTCACAATTGACATATTCAGGGATGAAAGTGATGAAAAACAAAAAAAGCTGAAACCCAAAATTACCCCCCAACACCACCTGCAGGAAAATGTTTGAATTCTAGAAGCGCTGAAATGCAATCTGGGACTATTCCAGACAATAAACTGCAGTGAGAGCAGCATCATTTAGTGAAAAAAAACCCCCAACTTTCCTTATTCAGATTCATTCCAGTGGTATTCTGCTCTTACTAGGATGCAGCAGTTTTCTAGTTTGGCAGATAGTTCTGGGGGAAATCACTGAAGAAATTAACACATTGAAAATATATAAACTGAAAATAATAAATTGTCATTAAACTTAAATAAAACAGGGATGAAGTGGAGGTGTAAGAGGCACTAGGTGTTCAATTTCAATTTTCAGGATGTTTATTTGCCACATGCAAATATACAATATGTAAAATGCAGTGAAAAGTGTCTTTGTACCCGCGCTGACAAAAACAGTAACAACATAGCAAAAGCATGCAATCGTAAACACTAAAAAAGTAAAAGGTGCAATAAAAGTGAACTAATATATATATATATATATATATATATATTCACAGGAAACACTTATTTCTGTATTTATGTTCCTTTATTAGTTTTATCTTTTCTGTTGTGTTTTTAATCAGATTCTTTTTGTCTCTTTCTCTAAAATTGTATTGTAGCATTATTAGTTATTATTATTATTATTAATATATAAACAAAAATAAAGTTAAAAAATATTACAATTTGTAATACATTTGACTCCTTTACGACAACGAACGCTGAGCCATTAATTATTATACAGAAAACAAATGCACACAAACATGCTGAGAGGCGAACAGCTTAATGCTAACTTTAACATTGAAAATGCCATAGACATGCTAATGCGTTAGCATCAGTCCCATCTTGCCAACTGTTTCAGAAGTCCATAACAGGTTGGTTTAACATAAAAAAGGTAAATATTACTCACAGACATATGGTCTTTAGGGTTTTAGTGGGGAAAAATTAAGATAAAGCAAAACAAACAAAGAACCACGAAGCAGTGGATTGGAGCAGTGCTTCATTGCTTCAAGCTTCAAAGAAGAGCCACGCTGCAGAAACAGTTGATTGCAGGGGTTCTGTAATCAATGTAGACACATAATCATTTTCCTGACAAACACCCGAAAAACAACGACCACTCTGAAGGACCGATAAGGGAATCGTTAATCAAAAAACCTATTGATGTCGATGGGTCGAATAATTTCTTAACCATGCCCGAAAAGAACCAGTTCTCAATACCCAACCCTAGTCATTACCCAATGTTCATGACAGGAGTGTAAATCGACTGGTAAATTGAGAGCTTTGCCTTGTGTCTCAGCTCCTTCTTCACCATGATGGACTGGAGCAGCGTCTGTGAAACATCAGACATTGCTCCAATCCCTTTATCGATGTCACACTCCAACTTACCCCCCACTTAAACTCCTCCACTTACCCATAGGTACTTTCTTGATGCCATTGTGCATCCCTACTAGGCATGTGAATCTCATCACTGAGAACAATCCCATACGCACCTCGATACATTACCAGCGATACGATACATGTAGTGATACGAATCACCCCGTTCCCGATTTGATATGTATTTGATGGCGATTCAATTCCTCACAATGCCAAATGATGTGATTTGGTGTGATATGATGCGATTCAACACAATGCAAAAATTATACCAAAAAATTTAAACAGAAAATAAGAAGCTGCAATCAGTATGGTACTATGGTATTCTTCTTCTTCTTCTGATTCTACTAGAGGCAGAGGATTTGTTTTACTCCTTATAAGCAGCAAATTTACCAGATTCAACATTATGGAACAGGAATCAGTTCCCTCGTATTTGGAACCTGCTTCATCACACTGTCAGAACTTACACAGTAAGACAACATCCCTCTCACTGAGTGACTTAAAGTGAGTCACTCACTGACAGAGTACCGCCTTGGCAAAAGTAATTTGAGATACCTTCTTACCAGTTTTGCTGGGGCTGGGTTTACAATCTGTGGCCGTGTCGATAGCATTTAGCAGCACGGCATTTCTTGTCAAGTTTCCATCTTTAAAAAAAAAAAAAAAAAAAGGAAAAAAAAAAAAAGCCAAAATATCTCCAAACACCTGATTTAAATGTTTTAGGTGCGTCAAAACTCCCTTCCAACTGCTTGCTACGGTTCTCGCAGACCTGCATGTTTGTTGTGGTAGAAATGTGCTTTCTGGCTTCTGTCCGTGGTGCATTCAATGTGCCTCAGAGAAAAAAAAAACCGATGCAAGCAGGCAGTGAGCGATGCATCACAATTTCACCCGTCAACTGAATCGATGCACGCTGAATGAATCGATGGACTTGCATTGTGCACGTTTGTATCTAGATTCTGATTCTCCACAGGCCTAATCCCTACTCAGAGTCGTGTTTAATAGTTACCATAGGTATAACTCTGAAATATCCATCCTAAACATTCCCCATTGAGCCCCAAGTTTGACCTTGACTTTTCACAGATTTTTCTCAAAGTCTACTCATTTTGCCTTTTTGTAAACTATCAATCAACCCATGAACCAAGTTTGTTTCAAAGCGGATCAAAGCTCTGAATTATTTTGCTCACATACAGACTGACAGATAGGACGGTAAAAATACTGGACCAATATTCACCACATCTCATTTTGTCTTAAACAGGTTTGTTGATAATGTCCTAAACTAAAGAGGCCTAACTGAAGATCTTCTGCTGCCTCTCTAAAAAGACAGAAAAAAATAAGCCCACGAGCCTCATCTACTGTCTCTGTGGGAAAATACAGTCTTCAAGTGGATATCTGTCAGGCTGTGTCACAAAAATGAAATGTATTTTCAGTCAAATCTACTCTGTCAGAATCCCAACATGTCTTCCTTTTGGAATGATACATTCTAATGAGAGCCCATTTACTAGAATCATAAATCTGATATGAGAATAATTTAAAGCTTTAACCAGTTTCCACAGATGAATAAATGTTATCAAATCGCCAATCAGGGTCTAAATGATGGAATGCTTTCTGATGACCACTTACATCCAGCTCCTCGATGAAGACTGCCAGGTCATCCTTCCAGAGATCCTCCGGGGATTTCCGCTGAAGATCATTCAGCTCTCCTCTCTGCACATCAGATCACACTCACTCCATTAATCAACATGACGTGCACGGAAATACAGCCACACAGCATCACAGAAACGTCACACTTCACATCTGGACCAAACATGCATATCTGTGGCACAATGTTCTGCAACACATGCACACACAAAGAAGCAAGCAACCCCCCTCCCAAAAAAACCCTATTTTGTTGGTCCTACGACTTTTATGTGGACAACACACTGCATTACCATCTATGGACACAAGATGGCACCATCTACATATGTGACAAGCTGCTCCTGTATTCGGTTGCAAAGTCTGACGTAACACGTCACATGATAAATCTCCTTCTGGACCAAAACAAAGAAAACACGCTGCACTCACTGGTTCGGGTGGCGCACTGTAAACAGTGAAAGAATGTCACAGTGGTGTGTGCACATGTGCACCAATCGTCCTGAAACTTCACCGGATTTGTCTTTCTATAGGTTTCCGACTAATGGCAAAGAAAAAAGTAGATGGCTACAGCTGATTAGGTAAATAAACACGACTACACTAGACATGTTACTGCCATGTGGACCCAACAAAAGTATTTCATTTAGTGGGTATCCTTAAGAATCTATAAATTATTCGTTATTCAGTTCACATTGTGTCGGGGGTAGCTGGTGGTTGGAGATAACAGCTCTGACCACTTACCATGTAATCACATACAGAGACTACTCCAAAGCTGCGCAACTGTCCAGCGTACTCCATACGCATCACAATGCAACTGTATGCAAGCTCGGTGTGAAAGGGCCTTAAGTCTTCCGTGATAGTTGAAAGTGTGTCGCAGCAAGAAACAGCACAGAGTTTGTTTGGCTGCCTCTTTACAAGAAACTGCTTCACGTGTTGGCATTTTTAAGACTTCTGAAAAACTAAATTATATCAACATTAATACACATTATTATCACTTTCTGAGGCGTTGCTGGGCCGGTAGCATAGATTTACATTTACGCTACCTGTCTATACCCGCCGCTGTGCATAAACTGATGACGCCATAGTGCGCAGCCCAAGAACTGTCTGCAGACGACAACATGAAAAGGCGAGAAGTGTGTGTTGGTCCCTATATGGATATTTCAGATGATTTTCTCATGGTTAGTCCAACAATGAACAGCAGCCAAAGCAGCCAGCTTGATGAAGACGCGCTGATGAATTTAGAGAGCAGCGCGGTACCAGCCAACAGGATAAAAGTTAAAGTGAGCCAACTTTTTATGTACGCATTTGCTGGGTGTCGTGCGTTTTGAAATTACATTAAATATTGTTAATGTGATTCCACGTGTTGTGTATCTCAGTAAGTGATAACAATGCAAATAACATGCAGTTGTCGTGACAGATATTCGCCCTCTTCTAACTCGGTCGGAATATCGGTCATTTTGGGCAAGTGGGCATGAATGGAGGGACTCTGAAAATGCATACCGTCCTCCAAAAGCATGTTATTGTATTATTACAACTAGAGACATTTGTCACAAAATGCCCTGTGCACAGTACTATTTTCCATGTAAAGTGCAGTAATATGTACATGTGTGGGGTAGGAATTTGGTTGAACCCTCATGTGTTTGATGTAAACTGGGATACACAGTGGAAAAATTGGAGATTGACATTGTATTTATTTAGGATGTGGCCAGCAGTGACCATAAAAAGTCGGTAGCCTTCAAACAAATGCAACTACTGGTAATTTTTTAAAAGTAGGTCAAGGTCACCGGCCTTCGAACCCACGTTAAGTACTCCTCCAAGGCATGTACCCACCAAATATGAAGTTTTTGCAAGCAATAGGTGCTGAGGTACATCGCGGCAAACAACTTTCAGGCAAAGGATTTGACAGTTGTGAACATTGGTGACCTTGAAAGGTAGGTCAAGGCCACCGACCTTCGAACCCATGCGAAGTACTCCTCCAAGGCATGTACCCACCAAATATGAAGTTTTTGTGAGCAATAGGTGCTGAGCTACGTTGCAGCGAACGAATTACGGACAGACAGACGGACAACCCGGATGCTATATATAAATATATTGACAAGGCACATATTGTTTTTTTTTTGTAATTCAGATATATCTGAAGACATTTCCCGGTCTGGCTGGGGCTTTGAACAGAGGATCCTCTGGTTTTAAGCACAATGCTTAAACACTCAACCATCACCTCCCCCAAAATATGTGACTGGTGTTCTCTTACCTTGAGGTCCCTCTGTTTGAGCAGTTCTTCCACCTTCTCTTTAGTCAGGCACCACAGAGGCATGTTGAGGATGTAGTTGAAGTTGGGCCCTGATGTGGAGCCAGAATCCAGCGAGCTGTCACTCTCGTTTCCATCGCACTCATCGTCTTCCTGAGCCTGGGAGGAAAAAAAACGACAAAATGTCTTATCACACCAAAAGAAATCTATGGTATCTTTGTCTTCTGAACGATTCCTGTGGATTTAGTTATGTGCTGCTATGACAGGTTGTTTTTTTCTACTTTTTTCTTTTTTGTGATTCTACTCAAAGTTTTTAATCACAGTATAATATTTATACAATGCTAGCCATGCTACTTAGTTTTAATATTCATGGTGCTGCTGTGTGCGTTGGTACCTTTTCTTGAGCTTTGGTCCAAGCAGCCACGGGGTCGGACTCGTAGCCTTTCTGCACCAGCATTCGTATCAGTTCACGCTTGGATTTGTTTTCTGTTCGGACACGATAAGGTGAGAAAAGACTATATCAGCAGGCAATGAAACAAAGACGTCTCCATTCTTCTTACCAATAGAAACTTTTCCTTCAATCTTTTCCAGCACAAAGCGAGCTTGGTTGGACAGTTTGGACACCTCTGCTCCCAGGCTGCCAAGCAGCCAGTCCTTCCTCAGCTTGTAGTAGTGCAGGCGGAGCTCAAAGAACTCCTTGAGGATGTCCTGGACGGAATCATACCGCTTCAGACAGCCCATGTGGTCAAACAGCACCTGCCATCACAGGGGTTTAAGACATGGTCAAGTACAGATCCACAGACACTCAGCCACAGCCGTGTCCTGTGCCTAGAGTCATGACGTGTCCGATGAGGACGCTTCCTTTCACACTGAGGTCACTGTTTATTACCATGGAGTTACAGGTGAGGCTGGACTGCAACTTGAAGACTTTGTGGAGACCCACAGCCTCAGCCTGGGCTAGTTTTTCCTCAGACAAGCGAACCACGAACTTGACAGTGGTGTCGGTGTGATACTCCTTGTAGTCAGTGATGAGAGCCGGTGTTTTGTCGGTGCCCTGCACCATGGGCTCCAACACAGACTCCTTATAGCTCTGCACACAACACCAGGGCCAGCATTGGAAAAAGCATGAAACAAAAATGGGGAAGTCTGGACAGCGTGATCACAGAGCAGTCAGAGAAAAGCGGGTCAGATGTACCTGTGTCCACGTCCGAACAGGAAGCTCTGTGATCTCAATGGTGTTTTTGTCTAGGACGGACACCTCCCCACTAACCAGGTACTGATTCTGACCCAGTTCATGTATCACCCCTTTGAAGTTTTTGTAGCTGGGAAGCTGTTGGCAGGAACGTTTGCAGAAGAAAAAAATTCAAACAACTAATTCACATTTTCAGCAAATGAGACAGATGGCAATTAAAAAGGTTTTGATTGAAGACAGTTTCTACATGAAAGGAGTAGATCACAAAGCTCCATTAAATTTTTTTAAGCATTCGGCAAACAGCAAAGCAATGCTCATGTGTTTACAACACAGTGTCAAGTTCTCAGGATGTATTCAGTTAAGGATGAGCTGTTCTTCAGACTTGTTACCATTGGAATAGGGTCCTGGTGATTCAGCATGCGGTTGATATTGTTGACAATCTCTCGAACGTCATAGTTGGGGATCTTGCACGCCCAGCCAGTGCCGATGCCCTCGGTACCGTTCACCAGCACCATTGGAATGATGGGAATATACCACTCTGGCTCCACCTTCTGGTTATCATCGTACAGAAACTTGAGAAGGTTGGAGTCCACTGTTGGGAATAACAGCTTGGCCAGAGGGCTGTGGGAAATGAGGCGATGCCGTTACAACATTTACCTCCACAAACACAACACAGTCACAGAGCGTTTTACACTCGCATCAAGTCACAAAGCAAACTAACACAAATAAATGTGTGTTTATAAAATGCTTTCATTCATCATTTTGTCAGCACACACAGTGAAATGTTACACCATTCACTCCCAACTGCAACTGTGCACTTTTGTTTCCACAGTGAAAGAGTCTCAAAACAGCCCACAAACACCTTTTAGCTGAAACACATTTATGTCAAAGCAGCAGCTTCCATTTGTTACGTAATAAAGAGATGCTATATAATTATTCCAGGACTACTTATCTTACTGTATCTGTGCTGTGGAATGACCCCCCCCCCCCCCACAAGCATCTCCTAAAAATTCCTGTTTTTAATGAAAGTTGCTTAAATAATTGCATTGATACATTGAAGTCTGTGACCCTAACACACCATAAATGCAAAAAATAAAATAAATGGGAGTTTTCACAAGGTTTTTTACTTTTGTTTTTAATGACAATGCAGTCAAATCTGATGCACAGCAGTGTAAGAGCTGCGCACACTGTGGATACAGTATACTGTATTTTATTTTTGGCATTAGTGTTCTACCTGAGCATGGTGAAGATGTAACGAGGACTGGCAGCATCCTTGCCTCCGTTGATACGAGTACCAAACTGACCCAGTGGCTGCAGGATGTTCAGATTATTGCTGCCGACAAAGTTCTGGGCCAAGTTGACAATAGTCATCATGAGCGCTTGCTATGTGGACAAATAAGAATGGATTAATTGACAGTCAGGACACTTCAGAAATAAAATAAATTCTTCAGCAGAGAAATTAATGACACTGAAAACCTTAAAGCTATTAAAAGATAATGTTCAATTCCCTGTCTAGTAGAAATGTCTGCAGTGTGTGATTGTAACTGATTCCACCTGCTCAAACTGATGTCATTCAGTGAAATCACCTGGTGGCTGGCTGCTAAGAAAGCCGGCACCCCCTCGGCCCTTTCTGGAACGGGTTTGAGACTTTTCACAAATACATATTTATTTGTAAAAACCAACACACACATTACAGTAACGTGTGTGTTGGTTTTTACACATAAATAAACCAACCAACCAGTGAAGGAGATTAATTTTTCATGTCTCCTGCCCACTGTATGTGTTGTTGTACATGAAAAGTAAATGGAACTTTTTGGGGGGCAACAGCAGGCAGTGTGCATAAAGACAGAAGCTCTGGCTTGTTGTTAATTTGGGGTTTGTGATCATCTTTGATTTAACTCTGAAGCCTCTGCGGTGCTTAAAGTCGAAACTGGCTTATCAGTAGCCAAACAGTGTACCGAGTCAGTACTAAAAGTTAACAGCTGTAACTTCTGCTAATTTTTTAAAGCAGTTTTATCAGTTTAGTGTTAGAAAAGTTAACTTTTCATTTAGCGGATTAGGGGTTATGGACGCTAACTTTTTGGTTAGCTGTATCCCCCACTGCATTAAACATAGTATGAATACTAGGGATGAGCGAGTATCAATCAATCAATTTTATTTATATAGCGCCAAATCACAACAAACAGTTGCCCCAAGGCGCTTTATATTGTAAGGCAAAAGAGAACCAGGAAAAAGACATGCTGTGGAGGGGAGCAGAGATCAGTCACTAATGATTAAATGCAGAGTGGTGCATACAGAGCAAAAAGAGAAAGAAACACTCAGTGCATCATGGGAACCCCCCAGCAGTCTAAGTCTATAGCAGCATAACTAAGGGATGGTTCAGGGTCACCTGATCCAGCCCTAACTATAAGCTTTAGCAAAAAGGAAAGTTTAAGCCTAATCTTAAAAGTAGAGAGGGTGTCTGTCTCCTGCTGAAGGCTCTGCCTCCCATTCTACTCTTACAAACACTAGGAACTACAAGTAAGCCTGCAGTCTGAGAGTGAAGCGCTCTATTGGGGTGATATGGTACTATGAGGTCCCTAAGATAAGATGGGACCTGATTATTCAAAACCTTATAAGTAAGAAGAAGAATTTTAAATTCTATTCTAGAATTAACAGGAAGCCAATGAAGAGAGGCCAATATTGGTGAGATATGCTCTCTCCTTCTAGTCCCCGTCAGTACTCTAGCTGCAGCATTTTGAATTAACTGAAGGCTTTTCAGAGAACTTTTAGGACAACCTGATAATAATGAATTACAATAGTCCAGCCTAGAGGAAATAAATGCATGAATTACTTTTTCAGCATCACTCTGAGACAAGACCTTTCTAATTTTAGAGATATTGCGTAAATGCAAAAAAGCAGTCCTACATATTTGTTTAATATGCGCTTTGAATGACATATCCTGATCAAAAATGACTCCAAGATTTCTCACAGTATTACTAGAGGTCAGGGTAATGCCATCCAGAGTAAGGATCTGGTTAGACACCATGTTTCTAAGATTTGTGGTGCCAAGTACAATAACTTCAGTTTTATCTGAGTTTAAAAGCAGGAAATTAGAGGTCATCCATGTCTTTATGTCTGTAAGACAATCCTGCAGTTTAGCTAATTGGTGTGTGTCCTCTGGCTTCATGGATAGATAAAGCTGGGTATCATCTGCGTAACAATGAAAATTTAAGCAATGCTGTCTAATAATACTGCCTAAGGGAAGCAAGTATAAAGTGAATAAAATTGGTCCTAGCACAGAACCTTGTGGAACTCCATAATTAACCTTAGACTGTGAAGAAGATTCCCCATTTACATGAACAAATTGTAATCTATTAGATAAATATGATTCAAACCACCGCAGCGCAGTGCCTTTAATACCTATGGCATGCTCTAATCTCTGTAATAAAATTTTATGGTCAACAGTATCAAAAGCAGCACTGAGGTCTAACAGAACAAGCACAGAGATGAGGCCACTGTCCGAGGCCATAAGAAGATCATTTGTAACCTTCACTAATGCTGTTTCTGTACTATGATGAATTCTAAAACCTGACTGAAACTCTTCAAATAGACCATTCCTCTGCAGATGATCAGTTAGCTGTTTTACAACTACCCTTTCAAGAATTTTTGAGAGAAAAGGAAGGTTGGAGATTGGCCTATAATTAGCTAAGATAGCTGGGTCAAGTGATGGCTTTTTAAGTAATGGTTTAATTACTGCCACCTTAAAGGCCTGTGGTACATAGCCAACTAATAAAGATAGATTGATCATATTTAAGATCGAAGCATTAATTAATGGTAGGGCTTCCTTGAGCAGCCTGGTAGGAATGGGGTCTAATAGACATGTTGATGGTTTGGAGGAAGTAACTAATGAAAATAAGTCAGACAGAACAATCGGAGAGAAAGAGTCTAACCAAATACCGGCATCACTGAAAGCAGCCAAAGATAACGATACGTCTTTGGGATGGTTATGAGTAATTTTTTCTCTAATAGTATAATTTTATTAGTAAAGAAAGTCATGAAGTCATTACTAGTTAAAGTTAAAGGAATACTCGGCTCAATAGAGCTCTGACGAGTACACCACTATCTGTATCTGTTCAACCATCTAAATGATCTGTATCCATAGCTGTACTCGTAGTGGGCGGGGCCTAAACCGGAAGTGGGCATGGTTTAACCCAAAATGGCTGGGGCTTAAATCAGTACATTATTTTAAGTCTGAAATTGAAATGGATTCAAATCAATGTTTTTGATCACAAAAGTAAGAGAACTATACTCAACAAAAATATAAACGCAACACTTTTGGTTTTGCTCCCATTTTGTATGAGATGAACTCAAAGATCTAAAACTTTTTCCACATACACAATATCACCATTTCCCTCAAATATTGTTCACAAACCAGTCGAAATCTGTGATAGTGAGCACTTGTCCTTTGCTGAGATAATCCATCCCACCTCACAGGTGTGCCATACCAAGATGCTGATTAGACACCATGATTAGTGCACAGGTGTGCCTTAGACTGCCCACAATAAAAGGCCACTCTGAAAGGTGCAGTTTTATCGCACAGCACAATGCCACGGATGTCGCAAGATTTGAGGGAGCGTGCAATTGGCATGCTGGCAGCAGGAATGTCAACCAGAGCTGTTGCTCGTGTATTGAATGTTCATGTCTCTACCATAAGCCGTCTGCAAAGTCGTTTCAGAGAATTTGGCAGTACATCCAACCAGCCTCACAACCGCAGACCACGTGTAACCACACCAGCCCAGGACCTCCACATCCAGCATGTTCACCTCCAAGATCGTCTGAGACCAGCCACTCGGACAGCTGCTGGAACAATCGGTTTGCATAACCAAAGAATTTTTGCACAAACTGTCAGAAACCGTCTCAGGGAAGCTCATCTGCATGCTCGTCATCCTCATCGGGGTCTCGACCCGACTCCAGTTCGTCGTCGTAACCAACTTGAGTGGGCAAATGCTCACATTCGCTGGTGTTTGGCACGTTGGAGAGGTGTTCTCGTCACGGATGATGTGAAGGAGATGTGTTGCACTGCATGAGGCAAATGGTGGTCACACCAGATACTGACTGGTATCCCCCCCAATAAAACAAAACTGCACCTTTCAGAGTGGCCTTTTATTGTGGACAGTCTAAGGCACACCTGTGCACTAATCATGGTGTCTAATCAGCATCTTGATATGGCACACCTGTGAGGTGGGATGGATTATCTCAGCAAAGGAGAAGTGCTCACTATCACAGATTTAGACTGGTTTGTGAACAATATTTGAGGGAAATGGTGATATTGTGTATGTGGAAAAAGTTTTAGATCTTTGAGTTCATCTCATACAAAATGGGAGCAAAACCAAAAGAACATGTTTTTTATGAACTCAGAACATGAATATTCTTAAGTGTATGAATGAATATTTACAGAACAGCCTATGAGCTACTCAGTATGTATGAACAAGAGTTGTCATACTCAAGACAACTTTCTTTTTTTAAAATTTATGATCAAACTGTGATTGTTTTTCAATTAGTTATTTTTACTACCTAACGTTCTTGGCATTTTTTTCCCCACACAAAGTTAAACAATATTGATTAAGGTGTGTGTGTGTGTGTGTGTGTGACTGTGAGACAGAGGTTGTTCGACTGACCAATTTATGTTTATGAACTGCAGTGATAAAGTGTCAGATACTGCATGCAGCCATATTCAATACAAATATTAATATGGGCTACTTTGTGTGTTCAGCTACATGTGTGTATGTGTGTAAGTGGTGTGTTTATTTTTTAATGATCTGTGTGATTCATGCATACATCCAGTGATGGCAAACAGGGAAATAATCTGTCAGCCTTGTTCACTGTGTTCTTCTCAAAAGCACCACGTTCAGTAAGGAGCAAAGTTTTCCAACTGACTTTATAGCACCAACAAAACAAAGAGCAAACAAACGGTTAACAGAGTTTTTGGAGCGAGCTGCAGCCCTGCAGCAGCGGGAGCGGAGGTTTCTTCTCTTTTTATTTTACGTGCGCACGCGAGTGAATCATCTGTGGAGATAATTTTACTTATTAACTACACAGATGTATAATAAAACAAATGGTGACTGGTTTCTAAACACAATTATGACGGAGTTTTTGGGGGAAGAGCGAGCTGCAGCGCCACAGCAGGCAGCAGAGTTTCTTTTTCTTTTTAATTGTTTACATGTGCGTGCGTGAACGGGACAGGAGTTCCTCAAGTTGGGTTCCGCATAGGCGGAAGGACCACTGAAAGCAGCCGTCATCCAGACGCAGCTCCTGCAGCAAATAATGATACTCTGTATTGGGAACGTCTCATGTTTGTCAGCTTTCCACAACAACCCGTTCCGTGTGATCAAAGTCCGTCATGTTAACTTGACTTGACAACCGGAGCTGGCAAGCGGAATGGAAGGTCCTCCTATTTGATGATGCACCGGGGCGAATTTTTGCAGCAAAAGCAGAGCGACACACCAGGCCACAATTGACAACCTGATCAACTCTATGCGAAGGAGATGTGTTGCACTGCATGAGGCAAATGGTGGTCACACCAGATACTGACTGGTATCCCCCCCAATAAAACAAAACTGCACCTTTCAGAGTGGCCTTTTATTGTGGGCAGTCTAAGGCACATCTGTGCACTAATCATGGTGTCTAATCAGCATCTTGATATGGCACACCTGTGAGGTGGGATGGATTATCTCAGCAAAGGAGAAGTGCTCACTATCACAGATTTAGACTGGTTTGTGAACAATATTTGAGGGAAATGGTGATATTGTGTATGTGGAAAAAGTTTTAGATCTTTGAGTTCATCTCATACAAAATGGGAGCAAAACCAAAAGTGTTGCGTTTATATTTTTGTTGAGTGTATGTAATGGATTACATGAATCGGATCTGCCTAATGACCTGGCCAAAACCTTTTCTTAAAACTAGAGACATTTGTCACAAAATGCCCTGCGCACAGTACTATTTTCCATATAAAGTGCAGTAATATGTACGTGTGGGCTAGGTATTTGGTTGAACCCTCATGTGTTTGATTAAATTGGGATACACAGTGGAAAAATTGGAGATTGACATTATATTTATTTAGAGGATGTTCGGAAGCCTTTGAACAAATGCAACTATTGGTCATTTTTTAAAAGTAGGTCAAGGTCACCGGCCTTCAAACCCATGTGAAGTACTCCTCCAAAGCAAATACCCACCAAATATGAAGTTTCTGTGAGCAAAAGGTGCCAAGCTATGTTGCGGCGAACAAACTGCAGCCAGACGGACAGACAGATGGCCAGACGAACAGACGGACAACCTGGATGCTATATGCCCCGCCTCGCGTCGCAAGCGCGGTGCAGGGCATAAGAATAAACACCTGCTTTAAATAAGTGGTGGAAATCAAAAAGATGACATTTGGTCGAGTCACTCTTTTTTTTTCTAAGCGCAGAGCAGAGTGGTTCATTAAAATCCTGAAGCCTGATTTATGTTTCTGCCCCTGTGTAACTCCGTGCCATGCAATGACGTCAACATGTGTGACAGTTTTAAGGTTCTCCATTGTGTCTTTATGCAATTTTTCTGGATGAATTTGTCACTTAATGAGGTCTTCTTTCTATAATCAACATCTCCAAAGCAAAGCAAAGGTGTACTTTCTTCCATGAATTGTGGGTCTTTTTCCAACTTCGTGTTGTAAAGTTGGTGATATTTGCTGACTTTTCTGACAAACATTTCATCAATGAAATTAAATCGGGGGGCACCGCAAAAACTTTTGAAATGACAGGAAAGGAGTGAAAATGTAAAAGTCACAGCAGCCTTTTGCGGGGTCTGATTTAGCAGGCAAGTCAGGCTGGGGGGGGGGGGGGGGGGGGTCACAATCAGTCAGAGGGCAAATGTGTCATCGGCTACGAAATGATCATTTCATTTTTATATAGTGTGGCCTCAAACGGGACAAAAGTAAAAGTAGCTTCAAAATATCTTCATTCATGAAGTCAGTGGTGTGCAGCCGATCTGCTCTGTGTCAGTCTGATCCCATCAGATCTCAGAAGCTAAGCAGTGTGGGACCTGGTTAGTACTTGGATGGGAGACCGCTTTGGAACACCAGCGGCTGTGTGTGTTTCTCCAGGTAAAACTGGAGTTGCGTCAGGAAGGGCATCCGGTGTAAAACTTGTGCCAACTACCTGTGTGGATCTGGCTGTACCCGCTGTGGTGACCCCGAACACCAAACAGGAGCAGCCGAATGGACGACAACAACAACATGAAATCAGTGGTGTGGCCGAGTGGTGCAGCGCAAGTCATTAGTATGACAAAAAAAAAAAAAAAAAAAATCGCCGGTCTGGTCGAATCACTAGACTGTCAAGATTTATAAACTAGACATCAATCTAGCAGGAGAAAATATCAACTACACATAAGTCAAAAGTTACTGGTCTGTGACCTCGGACCAGTGGATTTCTCTACCCCTGAGGGTGCAAGCATAAAAGTGGTTTTGGAAATACATGCTTCGGGGAGGAACTGCCTTCCATTGCAAACATTAATCCATATATGGGTGCTTAAACGCAATGTCAATTTTTTTTAACTTTCGGCAAAAATGATCTTTTTTTTAATTTTTGTTTTCATATCTCAAAAACATGATGTGATTGGCAGAAACTAACACCAGATTCGGATTCAGTGCCCCAAAGATACACAAAATCTGCTGAAAAACTTTGTGCAAGAAAAATCGTGTTGACCAATAAATTCTTGTTAGTATCGGCTAATGAAAGAAAAAAAAATGTGCAGGGATTCTCCAGTTTGGACAAACATCGTCCAGCTGCTTCAGTGTAGCATATATACACAGTTGAACCATTATGAACACTGGACCAACGTCTGAGAGAATTCTCTCACTGATAAACCAGGAGATTGTACCTCTCCGTGATGGTAGGCAGACATCTCTGCTATTGAACCAGCCAGCTGTGCGACTTTCACTTCCCTCTTGTCATTCCTCTTCAAACAGGTGAACAACACTTTCCTTTGTCCTGGTTTCAAGCCTACACACAAAACCCACACCATGGAAAAAAAAGACAGAAACAGAGAGAGAGAAATTAGATTCATACATTGTAAGAGGAGTAGGACTGCAAATAAGTTATCAAATGTCTGGTATGAGATTTTCCACTGGCTTGGTGATGAGTTCAGTCTCATCCATTTATGAACCTGCTCTTACTTTTGCTGCTTGTCTAGCCGTGTGAGCACATGACCCTGTTTCTAACAGGCCTGTCCAGGGCAATAGGACCTAAAACTCACACCGCAGTATAAATCAAATCCTTCACAGTAACGGTATATATAGCGATATAAACTTAAGTGTAAAAATTATAATGGAAGTATTTCTGAATGGGTTATATAGTCCCTTAGCAAGGCTAAATTGATTAAAAAAAGATAAAAAAAAAACAAAAAAACAACAAAACCAGATAATGTAATTTTGATAACATTTATTGTGCAGATCTCAAAACTCAGCACTATAGTGCAAAATAGTGCAAACACCACACAAACACCATTTTTTATAACAGAATGCAAATATAAATAGTAAATTTTAAAAAAATGAACATATGTAGCAACCCCCCCCAAAAAAACAAACTATTTGCCATAATTTTCAGACTATAAGCCACCACTTTTTTCACACACTTTGAACACTGCAGCTTAAACAATGATGTGGCTAATTTATGGATTTTTACAGGCTTTCTCACAAGTCGAAATACGTCAATCGATGCTGTCTATTGATTCGCTGAAAGATGCGGTCCTCATGCGGTGTAAATTCACACACAAAGTAAATATAACCCCAATTCCAATGACGTTGGGACACTGTGTTAAACGTAATGCTGCATTTACACATAACTATGGCAAGTCACGAATGCCACAAAGTATAGATTCTTGGCCGTTGATCACAAATGTGATTTTTCAGGGCAGAGCAGGGCTTGACAATAAGGCAATTTATGCACTGGCCCACAGGGCCAGTAGAATCTGAAAGTTACTGGCCCGGATGAAAATATCACTGGCCCATACTTTCACGCCTGTGCCAAACCGGGGGGTAACTGATAAAAATTTTTTAAATCAACACTCAGACATTAGAATTGGGTTTCCTTAATGTAAAAACACTTGAAAACAAACACAAAATTCTTATACTACATGATAAAAACCTTAAAGTGAGTAAACTTCGAAAAAAATGTCGGTAGGTAACTGATAGGAATTTTTTCAACACTCAGACATTAATACAAAAATAAATTTATTTCTTGATCATTTACAAAATTAATATGTTAAATTTCATAAACCAAGCTCCCTTGCTAATGTTGTCACCGTGGGGTTTCCACAAGGGCATACTGATTAGACTTTTAAACTGGCGTATGAAATCATACCACATTGTCTACCAGGACATGGGATATTTATACTTACTTGTCAGCATATTCTGGCATGACCCTACAAGTTCCACAGAAGACAACCTCACTCTCCTCATCACGCTCCAGCCATGGCCGTCTTTTCTTCCAGGAAGTTTGCCAAGTTTTCCTCACCCTTTTCTTCTCATATTCAGCATCAGCAGCCTTCCTCTTCTGTGCTTGTTTTGAGGGTGATAGCTGTTCTTTCCTTTGCTTTCCTGGTTTCTGCCCAGGGGCAGGAGGTTTCAAGAAATTCATAATATTCACTGCGCTCGATCTTGGTTAAGCGAAAATGACGCGTCGATGTTGAAGCGAAATTTGCGCCACATCAGAAGATGCGCCTGCAGACGAAGTTTGTCTGCACTTCGGCAATGTTCGCAACATTGCCGAAGTGGTGCAACATGTCCTGTCTCTGGTAGCAGCCTGTGAGCAGGACGTATGTCTCTTTTGTCCTTTATTTCACAACTATGACAAGAGTTTTTGGAGGAGCAGCAGCCCCACAGCAGCGGGAGCGGAGTTTCTTTTTTTTTTAATTGTTTACATGTGCGCGCGTGAACGGGACAGTTGGTCCTCAAGTTGGGTCCTGCAGAGACAGAAGGACCGCTGAAAGCAGCCATCATCCAGACGCAGCTCCTGCAGCAAATAATGATACTGCCTGAATTGGGAACGTCTCATGACGTTTGTCAGCTTTCCACAACAACTCGCTCCGTGTGATCAAGGTCCGTCATGTTAACTTGACTGACAACCGGAGCCGGCGAGCTGAATGGAAGCTCCTCCTATTTGATGACGCACCGGGGCGAATTTTCGCAGCAAAAGCAGAGCGACACACCGGGTGAAGGAGGCGCGTCCGTTGCAACGCGACCCCCGCGAATTTGTAGCATCTGATCGCGCCCGGTGTGAACGCGGCATTAGACTAATAAATCTGCCCAAAGCGATTTTAATTCTTACTGGCCCATACGGGCCAGTGAAATATGAACTTCACTGGCCCGTGGTGGCCCGGAACATGTAAAAAAAGGCCGCCGGGCCATCGGACCAGTGCTATTGTCGAGCCCAGCAGAGGCGTCAGGTGTCCTCAGGACCTGCTGCAACCTGTTACCACACGTTACGATTAATGGCACATGTTGCTGGAGAATTATCAGGAACCATTACACACAGTCAAGAATAATGTTCTGCACTGTTCCACGCTATTGTGCATCGTTACATTCTGTCACGTTGTGAATGAGGCGAATTGTCCCCACACACACACCCATATTCATCCATCAGCTGATGAACAATTCAGATCGCTCCAGTTTGCTCCTTTAAATCCACACCAGAAGAACTTTGTGACTGCATGCTTAGTTGGGCTCTGTACCATGGAGTGGCACAGAGAGGAGGAGGAGACCAAGAGCCAGATGTGTGGCTCCACGCGGCTCTCGTCTCGCTTGTTTTCCCAAACTGCTGCAGGTGTTCTACCTGCAGCAGTGCACTGATGAGCATTGGAACGAGACTTTTAGTCGACTTGGCGTCACTGTCCTTCTTCAGCATCCTGCAGCAATGAAACTGAATGTGGTGCAGCAGGTTTAATTGTGCACAAGTCAGAGAAGAATGCTGTCACACTCTATTAAGGATCACCACTAATCAAGACAGATCAACACGCTCAGTTGTGACCTCCACAACATGAGGTAAAATGAGGGTGGTGCGTGACATTCGTTGAAGATTTTTTGACAGCCAAAAACATGCTCCATGAAAATCATGAATATCATGCACCAACACGCATTATTAAGAAACCTATTCAGATGCATTAAGTCATGTTAAGAATGTCAGGAATGTGCCAAGAATGACACACATATGACATTCGTAACACGTCTTGCCTATGTGTAAACACATCATAAGAAACCTATTCAGATGTGTTAAGTCACATTAAGAATGTTAGCAATGTGCCAAGAATGACACAAACACAACCCCGATTTCAATGAAGTTGGGACGTTGTGTAAAATGTAAATAAAAACAGAATATAATGATTTGCAAATCCTCTTCAACCTATATTCAATTGAATACACCACAAAGACAAGATATTTTAATGTTCAAACTGATAAACTTTATTGTTGGCTTTCAGCCTTGCTGCTTACATGTAGAAAGTTCTCCAGATTCTCTGAATCTTCTGATTATATTGTGGACTGTAGATGATGGAATCCCTAAATTCCTTGCAACTGAACATTGAGAAATATTGTTCTTAAACTGCTGGACTATTTTTTCACGCAGTTCACAAAGTGGTGGTCCTCGCTCCATCTTTGCTCGTGAACGGATGAGACTTTTGAGGATGCTCCTTTTATACCCAATCATGACACTCACCTGTTTCCAATTATCCTGTTCACCTGTGGAATGTTCCAAACAGGTGTTCTTTGAGCATATGCAAATCATTGTCTTCTATTTTTATTTACATTTCACACAAGGTCCCAACTTCACTGGAATTGGGGTTGTATGGCATTCGTAACATGTCTTGCCTATGTGTAAACGCAGCATAAATAAAAACAATCTTACCTATTCATTTTAGTGGATTCGTCATCATGTCCTCAAGAAAAATGATCCACATAAAGCCCCCTGATTTTGGAAAACATTTGAAAATACTTTAATTCCTTGTCATGACTAAAGAAAAGTCCCTCTCAGGGAACTTTGTGCCACAGTTGCACCGTCCGATCAGTAAGCAGAGCCCCCCCTCCCCCCCACGGGTCTCTGTCTTTGCGCCACAAGTTGAAAAAGTCACAGCGCCTCATTAACGTCTCATTTACTACAGACACCAGGCAATCCTGGCTGCACGTGACAAAATTATCTCATGATCCACAAAGAAAAAAATGTTAAAGTTACTCCCTGTGTGTGCACTGGATGCCGTGCTGGTCAATAGCTACGTGCAACACCATTGGGAAAAAAGAATTTATGGTATGTATTTCATTAAAAGTTAAAAAAAAAAAATCGTTCTAACATTTTTCTGTGTAAATATCTCATGTTACAACGTGGAAACATGCGGCTTATAGACAAGTGCAGCTTATTTATGTACATTTTTTTTCTTTTTAAAATGGGTGGGTGTGGCTTATATTTAGGTGCACTCTAAAGTCTGGAAATTATGGTACATTAGAATGCAGGAAATGCTGCATGTACATAGTTTGTACAACTATCTCTTCTACATTGGACTACTGCAACGTTCCATTTTCTGGTTCACCGCAGTCCAGCATTAGGGCTCTCCTATTGGTTCAAAATGCTGCTGCCAGACTTTTGACATGAAGCAGAAAGTTCGACCACATTACACCCATTTTGGCATCCCTTCACTGGCTTCTTGTCCCAGTGAGATCAGATTTTAAGGTTCTGCTACTAGTCTATAAAATTGTTCATGGACTGGCACCTCCCTACCTAGCTGACTTAATGAAACCTTACGTACTGGCCTTGGCTTTGTGTCCCTAGGGTGAATAAAAAGTCTGCGGGTCACAGAGTCAGATTCTGTGGAGACTTTCAAGTACAGACTTAAGACTAGGGATAGGTATTGATAACATTTTATCGATAGATACCATTATCAATTTCGCTTACTGATCCGATTCTTTATTGATACCTCTTGTGAATTTTCTGTGTACTAAAAGTAGGCTTTACAGGTTTTCTATGTCAACAACATCTTATTGAGTCTTAAAGTAAATAAATATGAAATTGGTCACTGGATCCTTAAACGTTGGACATAATAAACTCTACATGGTGGATCCTTGATCTCTGGACATAAATAGAAATAAACAAAATTTGCAGTTATTGTCAAAAGCATTTCCTTTCAGACATTATTGGCATGAATGTCTTTCCATACATCTGAGCTGAGCTCTTACAGCTGCTGTGCTGCAGGTCAGGATGTAATTCATAAACAATGCAGGACATCTCATTTTGGGAGGAAAAAACATTTTAGTCAATTGTAGTTTGTCTGTATTACAGCCTTTGTTTGAGGTGTCATTGTATTTAAAGTGGCAATTCGTTTTGAAGTTATTAATTCCGACCAGACTCTGTCTGACTCTTTAATTTCCTGCTTTTAAACTCAGATAAAACTGAAGTTATTGTACTTGGCCCCACAAATCTTAGAAACATGGTGTCTAACCAGATCCTTACTGTGGATGGCATTACCCTGACCTCTAGTAATACTGTGAGAAATCTTGGAGTCATTTTTGATCAGGATATGTCATTCAAAGCGCATATTAAACAAATATGTAGGACTGCTTTTTTGCATTTACGCAATATCTCTAAAATCAGAAAGGTCTTGTCTCAGAGTGATGCTGAAAAACTAATTCATGCATTTATTTCCTCTAGGCTGGACTATTGTAATTCATTATTATCAGGTTGTCCTAAAAGTTCCCTAAAAAGCCTTCAGTTAATTCAAAATGCTGCAGCTAGAGTACTGACGGGGACTAGAAGGAGAGAGCATATCTCACCCATATTGGCCTCTCTTCATTGGCTTCCTGTTAATTCTAGAATAGAATTTAAAATTCTTATTCTTACTTATAAGGTTTTGAATAATCAGGTCCCATCTTATCTTAGGGACCTCGTAGTACCATATCACCCCAATAGAGCACTTCGCTCTCAGACTGCAGGCTTACTTGTAGTTCCTAGGGTTTGTAAGAGTAGAATGGGAGGCAGAGCCTTCAGCTTTCAGGCTCCTCTCCTGTGGAACCAGCTCCCAATTCAGATCAGGGAGACAGACACCCTCTCTACTTTTAAGATTAGGCTTAAAACTTTCCTTTTTGCTAAAGCTTATAGTTAGGGCTGGATCAGGTGACCCTGAACCATCCCTTAGTTATGCTGCTATAGACTTAGACTGCTGGGGGGTTCCCATGATGCACTGTTTCTCTTTTTGCTCTGTATGCACCACTCTGCATTTAATCATTAGTGATCGATCTCTGCTCCCCTCCACAGCATGTCTTTTTCCTGGTTCTCTCCCTCAGCCCCAACCAGTCCCAGCAGAAGACTGCCCCTCCCTGAGCCTGGTTCTGCTGGAGGTTTCTTCCTGTTAAAAGGGAGTTTTTCCTTCCCACTGTAGCCAAGTGCTTGCTCACAGGGGGTCGTTTTGACCGTTGGGGTTTTACATCATTATTGTATGGCCTTGCCTTACAATATAAAGCGCCTTGGGGCAACTGTTTGTTGTGATTTGGCGCTATATAAAAAAATTGATTGATTGATTGATTGATTGGCAGAGAGCCGCGCAGCATTTGGAGCTGTGACAACGGAACAGAGGACGATTCTCGTTTCTTGACTGCAACAAGACAAGAGTCCCAGTTAGTGACTTTAATTCACACAAAAGTGACTCACGATTGACATATTTTAATGGCTTTGAGAGGAGTTAAGAAGCAGACTTGCCGCTTCTGAAGAGCAGCGAATCAAAGAACCAATGCGCCAGCTGATCAAAGCACTGCTTCACTGGTTCACATTCCAAAGTGGAGTCGTGCTGCAGACGCGGTTGATTACAGAGCCACTGCAGGGTCTGTCATCAACATAGAGAAATTATCATTTTCTCAAAAACAACAGCTGCTCTGAAAGACATATAAGGGAATCATTAAGCAAAAAGGCTATTGATGTCGGTGGATCGAATAATTTTTTTAACAACACCCGAAAAGAACCGGTTCTCGATACCCAACCCTACTTAAGACGCACTTATTTTCCCTTTCGTATGGCTAGCATACTGGCATAGTATAGTTCTGCACTTTTTACTCTTTTAATTCATTTTATTAGTAATTGGAGCGGGCCGCGGCCTCAAAGGTCTTTAGGTTCAAAGACCTAAATTCTGGGTCTTTTAGTGAAGCTTTGGGCTAGTGGCCAGCGATCACCTTAGTATTTCTTCTGTTTTTCTTGTTGTTTAATGCTGACAAATTATACTGTATTTCTTGTCTTTCTGATGCCTGTTTAAGGTGCAGCTCCATCCAGAGATGGGTGTTGTATTTGTGCTGGAGACCCTCCTGTCCTGTGCACCAACAGCATTTCCTGTATATTCGTCCATGAATTGTTCTGTAATTTGTGTCTGTATCATGGCCCAAGCAGAGGGTCACCCCTTTGAGTCTGGTCTGCTTGAGGTTTCTTCCTCAGAGGGAGTTTTTCCTTACCACTGCTGCTCTGGAGGTTAGTAAGGTTAGACCTTACCTGTGTGAAGCGCCTTGAAGCAATTCTGTACTGTAGCCAAGTGCTTGCTCACAGGGGGTCGTTTTGACCGTTGGGGTTTTTCTGTAATTATTGTATGGCCTTGCCTTACAATATAAAGCGTCTTGGGGCAGCTGTTTGTTGTGATTTGGCGCTATATAAAAAAATTGATTGATTGATTTGGCGCTATATAAATGAAAATAAAATGAAAATTGAAACTGAATTATGCAAGCATGCTAATATCTACTTATGTCCACTGATTCCAAGAAGCCAACTGGTTTTGGGCTCAGAAAGTCTAAGATCAGCAGTGCCCCATATTTTAGACTATATTCCTGTTGTCATAATAGCTCGTTATGTTTGGTAAACTGGAATTTGTGTTCAAAGTGCAGTATCCAACTACATTTTGATCCAGCTGCATATGAAGATACCATGTCTTCCTGATACCACCTCCACACTGACATGCCTCCTCCACTCACACATACAACGTAAAGCTATAATAAAATACAGTATAAAAATAATCAATATTTATGAGTACAATGGTAAGAATATTTGCATGATCTTTCAAGGAATGAAAATATTCTTTTCATTACACAAATTGAAGACTTTCATTAACTGTTGTCAGTACATTCAGGTGGTCAAAAATGTACCGTATTTTACAGAGTATAAGTCGCACCTGTTAAAAATGCATCTTGAAGAAATATAAGTTGCACCTTTGTTCTGTATTATCATCTTTTTAATTTGGGATTTTTGTGCATTGTTACAGTAATTTTTTATTACTGGCATGCATTCTTTTACTATTAGAGTTTATTTTGTTTCGTTTTTAGATTCCTGCAAAAATTTCTAGATAATAATAATAACCTCTATTTAACCACATAAAAGCCCACTGAGATCGAAACCCCTTTTACAAGGATGATCTGGCCAAGAAAGGCAGCAGTACACATAATAGACAGGTTAACATCATGAGAACATTCATGAAAAAAATACACGGAATATACAGAAAAAAGAAAACAATCAGCTTGGTCATTGTAACGCTGTATACGATAAAGCAAATTACAATTTAGAAACATGGGCACTGTGCAAAAGAATTCCGTTTGCGATCTCTTAAAATACAGTGGAAGGCATACAAAGAAATCAACCCAGACCGTTTCAATTCAGAGAGGACATTCCAATCAGAGGGAGACGAAAAACTAAAAGCTTTCTTTCCCGTTTCAGTGCAGACATGAGGTACATAAAATCACAGCATGTCATTTGAGCACAAAGCATAACAGCTTTCAGATCTCTGAACTAAACCAGATAAATAGATCGGAACCAGTCCGATAACAGTCTTGCATACCAGAGTCATCCAATGCGTATATTGCCTTACAGTCAAAGAAGGCATGCCAGCTTTGGCATACAAGTCACAGTGATGGGTAAGATGGTTACAACCAGTGACAGTCCACGTGCACTCAACCGTGGAGCCATGAAAATTCAGTAAGGTATAGTAGTGTTCAGAATAATACGAGGTCTGTTAGAAAAGTAACGGACCTTTTTATTTTTTGCAAAAACTATATGGATTTGAATCATGTGTGATTGCATCAACCAAGCTTGAACCTTTGTGTGCATGCGTGAGTTTTTTCACGCCTGTCGGTTGCGTCAATCGCCTGTGAGCACGCCTTGTGGGAGGAGTGGTCCAGCCCCCTCGTCGGATTTTCATTGTCAGGAAATTGGCTGATCGACTGCTGCTTTGCTTCATCAAAATTTTTTCAGAAAGTGTGAGACACAGCCAGGTGGAAACCATTTGGAAAATTCAGATGGCTTTCGGTTAAGATCTTATGGGGATCACACAGATTAAGGACAATTACAACTGGATTAAAAGATGGCCCACAGCGGCGGATGGTGCGCCGCACACCGAGTGGCGATCGACAGGCTCAAACGACCAGATCATTTCAAAAGTGAACGTTTTGTTGATCCGGGACGTCGTCTGACTACCAGAGAAATGGCAACACAGCTGGACATAGCACTTTTTCGGCACATTCCACTGTTACAGGAGATTTTGTAAGGGAAAGAGGTGTGGAGGAATTCGCCACGGAGTCGCTCATGGCGCGGGACGAAAGCACCTCCGTGTTGGTCTCACAGGACAAGCCCTAACATGCCCAGCTCTTGCACCATTCGGAAAATTCAGACGGCTTTTGGTGGCTTTTCAGTCGTGTGACTATCTGAGAAATTGTGGACGAGCTGGACATGCCACAACATGTCCTGTGAGGCTTCATCACGGCATTGCTTTTTGTTCTGTGCCCTGCGCCTCCGTCCCGACGCGCGAATTTCTCCGCATGTCTTTTCATGCTGAAAAACTCCTGTAACAGTGGAATGTGCCATTCATTTCCAAAGTAAATGCTTTGTTGATCCAGGACCTCGTCTGACTACCACTGAAATGGCAGAAGAGTTTGACATCAGCACTTTTTTGTCATGAAGACATACGGAGAAATTCGCGCGTCGGGACGGAGGCACAGGGCACAGAACAAAAAGCAACAAAAAGCATGGGTGTTTCAACAAGACAATGACCCCAAGCACACTAGTAAACCAGCAAAATCTTGGTTCCAAACCAACAAAATTAATGCCTCGCAGATGTGAAGAAATCATGAAAAACTGTGGTTATACAACTAAATACTAGTTTAGTGATTCGAAGGATTGCTAAAAAAGCAGTGTGAACATAATCATTTTGAGTTTGTAGTATGTTTAACGGGTGCTGGCTTCATCCTTAAATAGGGGACACCTGATTCACACCTGTTTGTTCCACAAAATTGACAAACTCATTGACTGAATGTCACACTACTATTATTGTGAACACCCCCTTTTCTACTTTTTTTTTTTTTTTTTTACTAATACCAATTTCATAGCCTTAAGTGTGTGCATATCATGAATACTTGGTCTTGTTGGATTTGTGAGAATCTACTGAATCTACTGGTACCTTGTTTCCTATGTAACAATAAGAAATATACTCAAAACCTGGATTAATCTTTTTAGTCACATAGCACTACTATTATTCTGAACACTACTGTATGTCTTCTATAATACATTCCAATTCTAAGGTAGAACTCTACTAGTGTATACTAAGGTATATTTTAATGAGTGTGCTGGTCTTAAAACCAGGTTTAGTCAGGCACAGTGCCTTTGTGCACTGCATCCTACTCTGCATTCAAATTTCACTGCATGTGCTGGTTCAAGCACACATATACATAGCATTGCAGTAGTCCAGTAAGGTAGCAGTTATCAGGAGCTTCAAAGCACTTAAGAAAAAACATGACTTACTTCTATAAAAGAAGCCAAGCTTCATCCTTAATTTGGAGACCAAGTGTTTAAGATGAACTTTAAAAGAAAGCTCCGTATCAACAGTTAATCCCAAATACTTGTAAGTGCTGACTAGCTCGAGCATTTTACCTCAAGCAGTTTTAATTCATGGTATATTCTCCAAGAAGGTGCATTTGTTGTGGAGCTCACAAAAAGTTGTCCAATCAACCTCTGTTTTAGTTTTTCATGTCTTGAACCAGGCATGGTCCCTTTCTGCCTTTCATTGTTATGCTGATGATACTCAGTTGTACATGCCGATAACTGCGGGAAATCTCACTCCCATAAAATCCCTGCAGGACTGTCTTTTATCAGTGAGAATTTGGATGTCTAGTAACTTCCTACTTTTAAACTTTGATAAGACTGAAATGATGGTTCTTGGTCCAGCGAGACATCGGCATCAGTTTGACCAGCTGGCGCTCAGCCTGGGTTCCTGTGTCATACATCATATGGACAAAATGAGGAACCCTGGGGTTATTTTTGATCCCACGTTGTCTTTTGACCTCCACATCAGGGATGTTACTAGGACTGCTTTTTTCCATCTGAGAAATATAGCGAGGATCTGGCCCATCCTGCCCATGGCTGATGCTGAGACCCTGATTCATGCTTTTGTTTCTTCTTCTATTCTATTTATTATTGTAATGTTCTATTTTCAGGGTTACCACAGTCCAGCATTAGGGGTCTCCAGCTGGTTCAGAACGCTGCCGCCAGACTTCTGACACGTAGCAGAAGGTCTGAACATATCACACCCATTTTGGCATCTTTGCACTGGCTCCCTGTCTCTGTGAGAGCAGATTTTAAGGTTTTGTTATTGACTTATAAGGTTGTTCATGGACTGGCGCCATCTTATCTGCGTGATCTGGTGGAACTCTACGTGCCGACCCGGGCTTTGCGGTCGCAGGATGCGGGACGTCTCTGTGTTCCCAGGGTGAAGAAGAAGTCAGCAGATCAAAGAGCCTTTTCGTATTGTGCACCCACCATGTGGAACAGTCTTCCTGCGTCTGTGAGGCAGTCTGAGTCTGTGGACATTTTTAAGTCAAGACTCAAAACCTATTTTTATTCTCTTTCTTATGGATAGTTTCTATTTTTGTTTTATTCTTTTACTTCTGTTTTTATTTATGTATTTGAATTTTTTATTCATTTTTAATTATTTATTCAATTTTATGTTGACTTGTTTTATGTAAGGCGCCTTGAGACGGCTTTTGCTGTGATTTGGCGCATTATAAGCTAATTAAATTAAATTAAATTATTTTAAAAGGTTTCCAATTTTGGTGGAAAATCAAGGGTTGTCCCGCCACTTTATTCTGCTTATATAGTCATAATTTTAATAATAACAAATGTGTGATTTTTGGTATATATGCCACTCCAGCGTATAAGTTGCAGGACCTCCCAAACTATAAAAAAAAAAAAAAGTGGTGTATACCCTGGACCTATCTCTAATTAATGACAAGCTATGCAATTAATTAGTCTAAATGAATCGCATTCATGATTTGTTTTGTAAATATCACCCTTTAATTGCAAGGCACAAATACGAGGCTCTTAGAAATGCAAAGAGAGATACTGATACCCTGGGGTCTTGCTAGTGCAGTTGAACATAGGGGGCCCCTATGCTGTGATTTGGAAACACAAAGCCTTTAATCTGTAAAGTAAACCATAAATTTTTGAAAGTAACTGCAGCTACAAACACAGGAGGAACTGTGGATTACTCAATTAATTTTTTATTGTATTTTTTTTATTTATTTATTTAGTATTCATGCATCCACCAGCAAACATCACAATATTAGACACCTAGTCAATATTTAGTCACCTTTCTTTAATGTAAATATTTTTCTTTTTCTTTACTACTGTACAACTTCTGCTGCTGCAACAAGTGATTTTCACCACTGTGGGATAATAAAGTTTATCTTATTTTACTCAGATGAAGAGAGAGGCTTTCACCTGTGCATTGCACCTTCACTCTGAGCTACAGCCCAAAGCACGTGAAGGTGGAATATTGGTGCCGATGATCAGTTGACCCCTACTATAAAAACAAACTCTGCCGTCTATGAACTTTGCAAAAATGGTGCACCATGAACATACTGAGCATGATTTATTGCTGCACTACAAAATGCACAGCCAAGAACACAACTTAAGCTTCTAACTGGCTAATGGTGGACTGGATATAGCTTCATCTTATTGTGGACGCATTTTTCATGAAAAGTTAATGGAGTCGTTCAATAGACCAAAATACACTGCGGCAAAGTGCACATTATACATCTCTATACAACGGCACAAATAAACCGTGTCACGTGACATATAATCCACCAATCAAATGACAACGATCTACTGGGTGTAATTTGTGAATGCAGACTTTATAAAGTACCAGATGAGATGAGTTTGTTGCTACATACAGCAGGATACATTCACTGTGCAGATTCTCAGTGGATACTCACATGTTCAGATTTTTATCTACCATCTGCAAAGCCAAATTAAGTTTCTATACAAACCGTCAACTAAGGATGGAATGGATCGCTCGTTGTCCGAGTTGGAGAACAGAATCAGCTCTTTGTTGATGAAGTCGTTATAGGACAGGTACCTGGCCTGATTTCCATATAGGTATTGCTGGAAAAAAAAAATTAAGAAAAATTTGGTAAAATGTTTCATTAGGGTGAAATCACACAAACTACCTCACAGTCACAGTCAGATTCATATTTGAACAGAGTTGGTAACATTTGCCACAATGAGAGCAGCGTGCTCATTAAACCCCCAAACCTCCTGCCTCTCACCACCCTCACTCTGGACAAACCTCAGGTAGGCCGTGCATCCTCCTCTGGCGCCTGTCCTCCATGAAGTTAGTCAGCCACTCCTTCCTGTCATCGGTCTTCTTTTTACTGAACGCCTGCAAAACAAAAAAACTTTAAACTCACTCATTCATTCAGATATTGGATGTTGCACAGGCTGTATAAGTCCTGGACAAACAAGCTCAAACATTGCTGCTCTGGGCATCACCATATTGGTAGCATCACCTATAACATGGCCAACCCATAAATGAGTAAAGAGGTGGAGCAAATGAAGCTCCAACTCTTCACCATCTCAGAGTTACCAAACAAGCTAAGCTAACAAGCTAACCTGGGTTCTGGTGTTTATTAAATTGTGTCTGCGTGGACTGTGTGGAGGTTTTCATGACGGTTTGCTTTGGTGTGGTTAATAAAAATTATGACCCACTTATTCCATGACTAATTGTGGACTAACTGGACCAAACATCATCACGCTACCAATATCTGTTAAAGGAACCAGTGCTGTCAGTGTACAAAATTAAACACAAGAATTTCATTTGATGGAAATACTGCAGCACAGAGAACTAACCACACAACAAGCCAGATCATTATAGGTATTTATAATAAAATGCTCAGAAAGGACAAACATGGTTCTCCACAACAACTAGCAGCTGCGGCCAGTGGCCCTTGTGTGACCACGCCCCCAATTCCAAAACTTTAGTTTAAGATGTTTCAAGCAATAATGAGTTTAATAAAACAACAAACAACAACAAAAAAAACAGCCTCTGAACTTGTGGAGGAGGAAACTAGCTACAGAGAGACCAAAACCATTTTGATACCAGGCTATAAACATATTTATTTCTCCTCTAAATTTGGACATTTTAACATGGAATTCAATGGCAATCCACTCCCTTTTGGAGCCAGCCTCAAGGGGGCAGTCAAGGAACTGCAACTACAGGCTTCAGTTTTGACAGCCAAAGGTTACTGATGATGTAACAAGGCTCCATCCATCCATTTTCTAAACCTGCTTACTCCAATTAAGGGTCATGGGGAGATGGGCTGGGGCCTATCCCCAGTCATAGGGCATGAGGCAAGACACACCATGGACAGAATGTCAGTCTGTCTCAGGGCCAAGAAGACAAACCATTAGATGTAATTCTCCTTTTTCAGTGTACACATAATGGAAGTAATGTACTGCAATATAATATTTTTGTACGACTTGGACAAAACATCCCACACATTCTTTGACATTAACATGGCTGCAAGCAACTGAAAAGTTTTTGACTGAACATTTTCTGTGAGTGGACAGACTGTGTGGTGACGCTGCGAAGTCATCTAGGGGGGTCTGGGGGCATGCTCCCCCGGACATTTTGAAAAAAAAAAAAAAAGGTGCAATTTGGTGCATTCTGAGTGCAATTTGGACAGTTTTCCTTTGCCTAAAACAGTGCTTTTTGACTCTTATCATACTGCAAAAAATGACTAAAGTGTATTAATTTCATCACAATTTATTTACTATTTTGTATGACAGTATGTGTCCGTAATAAGTTACCATCCACAAATGGAATGACTGTCTGCAATAATTTAACTGACTATAATTTCTGCTTTCATTCTACACAATTAATCAAATCCTAAGTGCGTCTTACAAAATAAATAAATTATTAGAACTGTTATTCTATTACCTGGTAAAATAAATAATACAGTTAAAGACACTAAAAGACATGATAAGTATTGCCAATGAAAAGTCTTTTTCCCCGTTGTTGAAGCTTATCTCTTCTTCTGCCATGTAGGGCAAATGAAGTTCCTTCAAGTGGTATCCCACTTCCTTGGTCATAAACTCCCACACTTCTGGCAAGTACTGGTCATCAACCCTGTACATCTTCACCTCTCTCCAAAGACTTGGTGTGCGGATGGATGGCATGTGGCCGTAGACCTTCTCCACATTGAGTAGGTCCATGATACCTACATACTTCAGCACCTCAACCTGCAGTTCTACTGGCAGCAAGTCCATGGATGTTATTAGATAAAAAAAATGGAAGTCTATGGTGGCATTCTGCATTCTTGTTATCTGTGTGGCACTGCTGAGTTTTCTTTTTTAATGTTTTATTTAATTTGGAGATCACTTTTTGGGGGAAATTGTAAATATATTTAGGTATTGTAAATTAAGTGCAGTTGTATTTACTGTCAATTAAGAAACCACTGAAGATATGTGCACTGGGGTGGGATTTCACTCCCTTTCGAACGTTCTTGTTATTTTTTGATTTGCTTCTCTTTTGATCTTGTTTATTTTTTCATATGAGTGTAGAGGTACAGACAGTACAAAGAATCTTTGTTCATTTGATCTGCTTATATTGTGAACTACCATGATACTGGAATTGACAACTAAGTTCGAAATTAAAAAAAAAAAAATTGATTGATTGAACCACCAGACAAACTGAATTTTAAATAAAGTCTTGTGAAATACTGTCACCACAATCCAGCACTTTCAAATGCCACAAGTTTTAATATAAATGATAAAAATCATAACCAATGAACACTTTTACAGTATTAGCATTTTATTTTACTTCAAAATATATCTTGTCATTTTTGAATAGATTAAAGAGTAAAAACTTAATAAATCAGTTGTAAGTACTAAAAGCAGTTTATGGAGAAAGCAATGTAGCCAGAAGGTCGAGAGGGGGTTAGTGTTGACTTTTTAAGTACTTGAAAGACACTGGACTCATCGAGAGGATTTAGTACTGCTATAATGGACTGAAGCAGCAGGTGGCAGCAGTGTGATGCCATTAAGCACCGTAGAAGAAGAGAGGGGTAAGTTAGATTTCTTCACCGGGACACATGTTTGGAGAGGGGTGCATTTCATGTCAAAATAAAGCTATAAAGTGTAAAAACGGAAGGAAATCAATTGTAAGGCCTGAAAGGAGTTTCTGTAGGAAGTATTTTAGCAGTAAAGTCCAGTGAGAGGAGGAAATGTTGCCTTTTTAAATACTTGAAAGACACGGGACTCAATGAGAGGATTTAGGGTTGCTTTAACGGCCTGATACAGTAGGTGGCAGCAGTCCAAAAATAAGGATGCTGGCTGCCATTAAACGCCATAGAAGAAGAGAGTGAGTTTGATTTTCTCATAGGGACACCCGGTTTAATAGGAGCGCGTTTCGTGTCGAAATAAAGCCATAAAATTTTTTTTTTTTTAAGTTAGCGGTTTTATACGACGATATAAACGGAACATGGAAAAAAAAATTGAACGGAAATCCATAAACAGAGGTTTTGCTCACATGTTTACCTTCAGAAAGCAATGAGCGCGGTGACAGAGTCGCTGCCCAGAACACCACTGTGCACACGACCGCTTCCTGTAATGGTGGCCTCCGTATGGAATACATTTTAAAGCAAATTCTGTCCTTCTCTCCTGTTTTGTGTCGAAATGAAGCAATAAAATATTTTTTTCAGTTAGCGATTATAAATGACGGAATAAACGGAACCAGAAAATAAAAACTGACGGACATCCGTATACAGACGGAGATTTTGCAGCCATGCATTAAGCAGCACAACAACATCACCAACAGCACAACAGACATTAAAAAAGAGCTGTACAGAGCTGCAGTAGCACACTCACCAGAGTGATGGCAGCGTCATCTTCTGCACCGCTGTATCTGAAGGTGATGCGGTGTTTTTCCATGTCGGCAAAGTATTCCTTTGCCTCTTTGCTTGTGCTTGTGCCCAAACCTAGAACATGGATTTAACATTAATTAATAAAAGAAGGAAAATGGCAGCAGGAACCGTTTCTTGAAGCAGTCAATTAGCAAACCTTTGTAGTACTTGATATGCCAGGTTTTATAGTTCTCAGTTTGTTTCTTCCACTCGTCAAACTCAGGAATGCTGTAAAAGGAAACCTCTTGTTTGTTCTTGCTTGCCTGCACACAAGATATAAGCCCAGTGAAGCCCACGTGGTCTGTGCAGAGACCAGCAGTCCATAAGGTGCATGTACAACACTTCTTCACTGCTGTAATTAACTCACCGTCTTCATCCTGTCCACACTTACTTTGACAATGGGTGTGATGAACTCTTCCAGGAATGTGTGTTTGAGCAGAGAGGGCCAGTTGTGGTGGAAGAAGTTGATCAACAGACCTTTGATGTGGGAACCATCCTGATCCTGTGACACAAAGCCCCCCCACCAAAAACAACAACAACAACAAAAAAAACACTGAACAAATGCGGCTAAGCGGCCATAAATCTGACAAAGCTGTGGTTCTGTGTCTGCGAGGCGGGTTACCTGATCAGTCATGATCATAATCCTGCCGTAACGCAGAGACCTCAGTGACTCAGGATCATCGTAGCTCTTCTTATACTGGAGGCCGACAATTTTAATGATGTTGTTAATCTCAGCATTTTCCATGATCTGTTGTCAAGAAGGGAAATATTGAGAATAACCTTTTGATTTAACCACATTAGCTCTGAAATATGAACACGTACATTCATAATTTCCTTGTTCCAGGAGGTCAACTGACTTTTTTGTATTTATAATTAAAGTCCATTTATGTTCTTGTACTGTTTAGTGGGACCGCATGTAACTGAATGATTTGTGTTCCATTAGGACTTTAGAACAACTATACTAAATATATTCAGCTCCAGACAGCAACTGCTGTCTTCCTTTAATGAGTCAAAAAAAAGCTCTTGATTAAAGAGATTTTGCGGTTTTCAAGTTAAGTGGTCTTTGTGGGTCTGAAGGCTTTCTCAAACGATCTACAGTGCATAGATCACGTGCACTTGGAGTGTGTCCAGCTCCACATTGCTATTTACATACAGTGAAATTTGAGTGCAGAGTAGGATGCAGTGCACAAAGGCACTGTGCCTCACCACACCTGGTTTTAAGACCGGCACACTCATGGCTCCACAGGTGAGTGCATGTGGACTGCCACTGAAAGAATGCAAGTGCTGAGTGTGAAAACAAGAATGACACATGCACTGTGCACTGTTTAGTGTGAGGTGGAAGATCAGGCCCATCAAATTGGAACTTTCCCTCACATGCACCTGCCCTAACCTGACCCGCCTTTGCACTTGGGTCCAGTCCTGATTTACTTGTTGCAAAGTCCTAACTGCTTGTTTGGGTGTGTTTTTATTTCTGTTTGTGTAGTAGGTTGATGTGTTCCTGACTATGTTTCTTTTGGGATATACTTCAGCTATATTCATCAAATACCTGCTTGTGTGTCGCCTCTCGCACATTTAGGATTTTGCCTCTTAGCGGAAATACTCCGTAGCGATCGCGTCCTATGACCCCTAGTCCAGACACAGCCAGAGACTTTGCCGAGTCGCCCTCAGTGAGGATGAGCGTGCATTCAGAGGAGTGTTTTCCACCTAGCACATAAATAAACAACAAATAAGTTAACTCACATGAATGACTGTCTTGACTAAAGAGTGGCTGCCATTTAAAATAAGCATCAATATTCAAGTCCTAAAAAATTCTATTCTGCTAGTGCTTTGAATCACTTAAATATCATACTATGAAACAACTGCACTCATCGAGTCCTGCAATTCCTTATAGCTGAGAGAGAGAATAGCCAATAAAGGGCTGTGCATTTTTACAGCGTCTATAAAACGGATTGACCCCATCGGGCTCTTTCACATTTGAATTTGTTGACACCATTTCAAACACAAAAAGCAGTTAAGGCTTCTTGATAATAAAATTTAAATAATTCAAATGCTGCCATTACTTATGCAACCCATAATCTTGACTTTGATATTTTTCATTTAAATCAAGTTGCAGACATTTGCTTTCAGTATGAGGAGGATAATTTTTGCAATTTTAATATCGAAAAGCTACAATTACTTTTTGTGTTTGAAATGTCATCAACAAATTAAAATGTGAAAAAGCCTGAGGTGATGAATACTTTTTGTAGGTGCTGTATAATTCCAGCACAAGGACACTGCTGTGACATCATGAGCTGACAAGCTTCTTTTTCTACTTCTTAATGAGTGATCCCTTCGTTAACGCACCGGCGTCGTTGGCATCATCGAGTTTGGGGATGCCTTTGATCTTGCTGTATTTCACTGATGAGCACTTTTTGTTGAGCTGTGTCTGAGCTTTGAACTTCACCCAGTTGAGGATACTCTCAACAATCCCACAATTGGTTGCCTGTGGGGGATGACAGACAAGAACGCTCTCAGGAAATGCACAATTTCCTTAATTAAGAACAAACAAAAACACCAATCTGAAGCATTAAAAGTAAAGGAGAAATATCCTTACAGCCCTGATAAATTTGTCTGACAGAAGGCACTTGGACCCAAAGCTCTTGGTCTGCAGAGTCATGTTGTCCTTGGTCTGGGAGTCAAACGCAGGATTCTCAATCAGCGCGTTCACAAACACCCAGATATGGTTCTTTACCTGCAGCACAAATCATAGGATCGCCGTTTAAATTATAACAAACTGCCAGGTAACATGTGACTGAGGTGTTCCACAAATCCTTCATTAGTCCACCTGGAACGGTTTGACTGAGACTCCAGCCTTGTTCTTCTTCTTCACCACTTCAATAAGTTTGGCCACGATCTGGTCCACCACATACTCAATATGTCTGCCACCCTGAAACGTTCAAAGCACAGAAGACACATGTGTGATCTGGAGAATGATCAACAATCGTCCATCAGCACACAGACGCTTTTGTCAGGTGGTTTTTATATTTGCTGTAGCTGCTGGTGTTCAGACTGAATACCTTGGTGGTGGCGATGCTGTTCACAAAGCTGATTTGTTGAAATCCCTTCTCACTCATAGTGAGACAAACCTCCCACCGCTCGTTCACTGTCTCATTGACCACCTTCAGGGCCACGCCCGTCTCATCCAATTTGTCCTTCACATACAGATCCACATAGCTGCGAAAGCTGTTCACCTTTGTGGATAGAAAGAACTGACACATTCAACATTTCACATTTACAGGGTATCCATCAAGTATTCACAGCACTTCACTTTTTCCCACATTTTGTTATGTTACTTTATTTCAAAATGTAGTAAATTCTTTTCCCCCCATCATAAATTCACTCACAACACCCCATAATGACAACATGGAAAAAGTTTAGTTTTTTTTGTTTTGCTTTTGCAATTTTTAAAAAAAATGAAAAACTTGGAAATCACATGTACGAGGTCTGAGATGAAAAAAGCGGTCCTTTTTATTTTTTCAAAAAATAAATGGATTTGATTCATATGTTTTTACGTCAGACATGCTTGAACCCTCGTGCACATGCGTGAGTTTTTTCACGCATCGGTGACGTCATTCGCCTGTGGGCAGGCCTTGAGTGAGGAGTGCTCCACCCCGCCCGTCGGAATCTCTGTCTGAATAGCCGCTGCGGACGGCGCGCGTTGCTTTATCAACATTTTTTCTGGACCTGTGAGGGATATCCAAGTAGACACTATTCGAGAAATTAAGCTGGTTTTCGGTGAAAAGTTTAACGGCTGATGAGAGATTATGGGGTGTTTCTGTTGGTGTAAGGACTTCCCACGGAGCGGGACGTCGCACAGCGCTTCCAGGCGCCGTCGTCGGCCTGTTTCGACCTGAAAACATTCTGATTTAAGGCTTAATTCACCCAGGACGTCGTGAGAGAACAGAGAAGATTCAGAACAGGCCGCCATGAGGACTTTATGAGGACATTCCACTGTTTAAGGACATTTTGTAATGAAAGACGTGCGCGCAAATTCAGATCCGCCGAGTCGTCACGGAAACGACTCGGCGAATCTGTGTGCGCCGCGACAGGAAAAACACCTCCGTGTTGAAAACCATTTGTAAAATTCAGGCGGCTTTTGATGGCTTTCAACAAGTGACTAACTGAGAAATGTTCCAATTTGTCCGTTAAGGTTTCCAACAGAGGTGTTTTTCCTGTCGCGACCCCCCGCGGTCGGGTCCGGCCTGACATGCGACTCTGCCCGCACATTCTTTCATTACAAAATGTCCGTTAACAATGGAATGTCCGAATAAACTCCTCATGCCGACTTCTTCTGAAAGTTCTCTGTTCTCTGACGACTTACTGGGTCAACAGAGCCTGAAATGTGGAAGTTTTCAACTTGAAACGGCAACACGCTGCCGCCTCGAAGCACCGTGGGCCGTCCTTAAAGCGACACTACCAGACCAAAATCTCTCATCAGCCGTTAAAATTTTTACCGAAAACCAGCTGAATTTATCGAATGGTGTCCACTCAGTTGTGCCTTACAGTTTTTGAAAAAATTTTGATCAAACAAAGCAGCAGTCTTTGAGCCATTCCTAAGCAATGAAAAAACGACGAGAGGGTGGGCGACTCCTCACTCAAAGACTGCCCACAGGCGAATGACGTAACCGACAGGCGTGAAAAAACTCTCGCATGCCCACGAGGGTTCAAGCATGTCTGATGTAATCACACGTGATTCAAATCCATATGGTTTTTGAAAAAAATAAGGTCCGTTACTTTTATCACAGACCTCGTACATAAGTATTCACAGTCTTTGCTCAATACTTTGTTGATGCACCTTTGGCAGCAATTACAGCTTCAAGTCTTCTTGAATATGATGCCACAAGCTTGGTGCACCTATCTTTGTGCAATTTGGTCCATTCCTCTTTGCAGCACCTCTCAAGCGCCATCAGGTTGGAGCGTCGGTGCACAGCCATTTTCAGATCTCTCCAGAAATGTTCAATCGGATTCAGGTCTGGGCTCTGGCTGGACAACTCACGGACACTCCTTTGATATCTTGGCTGTGTGTTTAGGGTCACTGTCCTGCTGAAAGATGAACCGTCACTATAGTCTGAGGTCAAGAGTGCTCTGGAGCAGGTTTTCATCCAGGATATCTCTGTACATTGCCGCATTCATCTTTCCCTCAATCCTGACTAGTCTCCCAGTTCCTGCTGCTGAAAAACATCCCCACAGCATGATCTTGCCACCACCATGCTTCACTGTAGGGATGGTGCCTGGTTTCCTCCAAACATGATGCCAAAGAGTTCAAACTTTGTCTCATCAGAACAGAGAACTTTGTTTCTCCTGGTCAGAGTCCTTCAGGTGCCTTTTGTCAAACTCCAGGTGGGCTGCCATGTGCCTTTTACTAAGGAGTGGCTTCTGTCTTGCCACTCTACTATACAGGCCTGATTGGTGGATTGCTGCAGAGATGGCAGTCCTTGTGGAACATTTAAAAAACATTTAAAGACATCTGTTTTTAAAAGCTTTTTCTTAAATGTGTTTTATTTTACACTGTGTTCTATTCCTTGTACTTTTATGGTAGTGCTTTGAGATTTTCTTGTCAAATGTAAAGCGCTTCATAAATAAAAATTGTTATTATTCTGGAAGGTTCTCCTCTCTCCACAGAGGACCGCTGGAGCTCTGACAGAGTGATCATCAGGTTCTTGGACACCTCCCTGACTAAGGTCCTTCTCCCCCGATCGCTCAGTTTAGACAGGCGGCCAGCTCTAGGAAGAGTCCTAATGGATCCGAACGTCTTCCATTATGGATGATGGAGGCCACTGTGCTCATTGGGACCTTCAAAGCAGCAGAAATGTTTCTTCCCCGGATTTGTCCCTCGAGACAATCCTGTTTCGGAGGTCTACAGACTAGTGCTGGATTGAAAAAATCGAATTTAAATCAATTCTCATTTTAATTCCCACAGATCGATTCACACATCCCCAGATCAATTTTATATATGTGTGTGTGTCTGTATATATATACTCAACAAAAATATAAACGCAACACTTTTGGTTTTGCTCCCATTTTGTATGAGATGAACTCAAAGATCTAAAACTTTTTCCACATACACAATATCACCATTTCCCTCAAATATTGTTCACAAACCAGTTGAAATCTGTGATAGTGAGCACTTCTCCTTTGCTGAGAAAATCCATCCCACCTCACAGGTGTGCCATACCAAGATGCTGATTAGACACCATGATTAGTGCACAGGTGTGCCTTAGACTGCCCACAATAAAAGGCCACTCTGAAAGGTGCAGTTTTGTTTTATTGGGGGGGATACCAGTCAGTATCTGGTGTGACCACCATTTGCCTCATGCAGTGCAACACATCTCCTTCGCATCATCCGCGAAGAGAACACCTCTCCAACGTGCCAAATGCCAGCGAATGTGAGCATTTGCCCACTCAAGTCGGTTACGACGACAAACTGGAGTCAGGTCGAGACCACGATGAGGACGACAAGCATGCAGACGAGCTTCCCTGAGACGGTTTCTGACAGTTTGTGCAGAAATTCTTTGGTTATGCAAACCGATTGTTTCAGCAGCTGTCCGAGTGGCTGGTCTCAGACGATCTTGGAGGTGAACATGCTGGATGTGGAGGTCCTGGGCTGGTGTGGTTACACGTGGTCTGCGGTTGTGAGGCTGGTTGGATGTACTGCCAAATTCTCTGAAACGACTTTGGAGACGGCTTATGGTAGAGACATGAACATTCAATACACGAGCAACATCTCTGGTTGACATTCCTGCTGTCAGCATGCCAACTGCACGCTCCCTCAAATCTTGCGACATCTGTGGCATTGTGCTGTGTGATAAAACTGCACCTTTCAGAGTGGCCTTTTATTGTGGGCAG
>NC_047122.1:2337940-2339156 GCF_902500255.1 Thalassophryne amazonica
AGGACCAATTTTATTCACTTTATACATGCTTCCCTTAGGCAGTATTATTAGACGGTATTGCTTAAATTTTCATTGTTACGCAGATGATACCCAGCTTTATCTATCCATGAAGCCAGAGGATACACACCAATTAGCTAAACTGCAGGATTGTCTTACAGACATAAAGACATGGATGACCTCTAATTTCCTGCTTTTAAACTCAGATAAAACTGAAGTTATTGTACTTGGCTCCACAAATCTTAGAAGCATGGTGTCTAACCAGATCGTTACTCTGGATGGCATTTCCCTGATCTCTAGTAATACTGTGAGAAATCTTGGAGTCATTTTTGATCAGGATATGTCATTCAAAGCGCATATTAAACAAATATGTAGGACTGCCTTTTTGCATTTACGCAATATCTCTAAAATCAGAAAGGTCTTGTCTCAGAGTGATGCTGAAAAATTAATTCATGCATTTATTTCCTCTAGGCTGGACTATTGTAATTCATTATTATCAGGTTGTCCTAAAAGTTCCCTAAAAAGCCTTCAGTTGGTTCAGAATGCTGCAGCTAGAGTACTGACGGGGACTAGCAGGAGAGAGCATATCTCACCCGTGTTGGCCTCTCTTCATTGGCTTCCTGTTAATTCTAGAATAGAATTTAAAATTCTTCTTCTTACTTATAAGGTTTTGAATAATCAGGTCCCATCTTATCTTAGGGACCTCGTAGTACCATATTACCCCATTAGAGCGCTTCGCTCTCAGACTGCAGGCTTACTTGTAGTTCCTAGGGTTTGTAAGAGTAGAATGGGAGGCAGAGCCTTCAGCTTTCAGGCTCCTCTCCTGTGGAACCAGCTCCCAATTCAGATCAGGGAGACAGATACCCTCTCTACTTTTAAGATTAGGCTTAAAACTTTCCTTTTCACTAAGGCTTATAGTTAGGGCTGGATCAGGTGACCCTGGACCATCCCTTGGTTATGCTGCTTTAGACGTAGACTGTGGGGGGGGTTCCCATGATGCACTGTTTCTTTCTCTTTTTGCTCCGTATGCATCACTCTGCATTTAATCATTAGTGATCGATCTCTGCCCCCCTTCACAGCATGTCTTTTTCCTGGTTCTTTCACTCAGCCCCAACCAGTCTCAGCAGAAGACTGCCCCTCCCTGAGCCTGGTTCTGCTGGAGGTTTCTTCCTGTTAAAAGGGAGTTTTTCCTTCCCACTGTAGCCAAGTGCTTGCTCAT